>NC_061510.1:249571011-249583410 GCF_022539505.1 Lolium rigidum | reverse complement strand
ATGAAACATGCAAAATAGATGAAATAACATAAGTATTGTGTCCCAATATGAAATATATCAATGAATAACAGCAAATTATGATATAAAATAGTGATGCAAATTGGACGTATCAAGCCCCCAAGGGTTGGTTCTGGCTAAGCATAGCGGAATCAAGACTCAAGTTGTTTTTCCAACTGTGCATGCTACGGATCCGCCTAACCTTCTCTCATATGGATCCGGCTAGCTTCCCCTGGGCTTCGCGCAAGTGCTAGGCCAGCTTGAAAACACCTTAGTTCGAGGACTGTTGAAGGTCCAAGCGTCATGTACCTGATACATAAACATAAACATAAAAACATATTTGTATTAAATTTTTTCTTTGATCATGTTCAACGAACAAATGTAAGGCGGAACAAAAATGGCCTTTGAACAAATGTTTTAAAGCTGAAACTATGCAGCAGTTGAACAACATAAATCTATCAAGGCGGAAACAACTCGACTATCTTGAACAATTAATGTAATTTATATGTTTTAAGCAATTGCTCGTTTATCCGTTCTTCTGGTTTATATGCTTGACTTTTCGCGAGACTGCAAACTTTAAACACAGAACATCTGCTGAGGCGATAGCGCTTAATAGAGAAACAATCAAGAACCTCAGAGGCCGGATTTAAGTACCGAGATGTCACTACTAAGAAATCCACACATAAAACAACAGAAAACGTGTAGGCCAAAAAACTTAAGCTAACGCCCGAAAGCGGAATTTTTGCAGCGTACTAGAGCCTTAAGCGGCAAAAACAGTACAATGTTTTTCACGAGCGCGAGGCAAGTCGTGGGAAAGATATGACCAATAGTGAAAGCGGTAAAAGACTCTGGATATGAGTGAACCAATCTTAATCTCATGATCATAAAATTTTAAAATATTAAATATAAATAGGGACTTAGCTGGTGTGGATCCGACTTCCAAAAATTTAGGTGCGGATCCACCTACAAATTTTTTTGGTATGGATCCGGCTTCAAAAATATAGGTGCGGATCCGGCTACCAAAAATAGGTATGGATCCGGCTGCCAAAAATATAGGTGCGGATCCGACTACCAAAAACGTAGGCTCGGATCCGGCAACCAAAATTTTAGGTGCGGATCCGACTACCAAAAACGTAGGCGCGGATCCGACTACCAAAAACGTAGGCTCGGATCCGGCAACCAAAAATAGGTATGGATCCGGCTACCAAATATATAGGTGCGGATCCGACTACCAAAACCAGGATTTGAAATTTTCAGATCTAAGGCGGATTCTTCCTTAGGAAGGTCCAGCAACTCAGATCGAATCTTTGCAGCTTCATCTAGCGCAGCGACGGTCGTAGCTGCAGTACTTACCAGTGCGTTTCCGTCGAAATCGACGGTCTCGCCGATCAAGATGTGTAACCCGCCGATTGGGATGATGAAGAACTTGACGGGGTCTGTCCTAGTCGGAATCCAGAATTCGACAGAAGGACGATCGGAAAGTTGAAGCTTCCCATGGTGGAACCCTCCCGGTTCCGGCCTCCAGACGCCGCTGGCCCCACGGTGGGCGCCAACTGTCGTTCCCTATTCGACGGTACCTCAGAGGAGGGATCCTCACGATGGGGAGAAGAAGTAGGGGCCATAGGGCGGAGAGCACTCGAGACGGTGGTACGCGATTTACCCAGTTTCGGATAACCTGCTCGATGACAGGGCCTACTGCTGCTTCTCTGGAATTATCTGGGCGCTTTCGCGTTGTGACAATGAGTTGTGGTTTTCTCATTTCTAGCCCGAGATCTCCTCTAGGGCTCCCGGGATCCGACTTATATAGGTGTCCGGATCTAGGGTTTCTATGGAGAGTCCTACCCGGAATACAAGTTGCCTAACTACGGAATATTACATTATGGTGCACGTCAAGGATCCGGCTTCCTTCATGGGCCTTCACGGATCTGACTCCTGGCATAGACCTCTTCGGATCCGGGTACCTTCATGGGCCTTCATGGATCCGGCTACCTCAGTAGGTCGGTTCGGATCCGGGTACCTCTGTAGGTCGGTTCGGATCCGGCTACCTTTGTAGGGCGGTTCGGATCCGGCTACCTTCGTAGGGCGGTTCAGATCCGGCTACCTTCGTAGGGCTGTTCGGATCCGGCTACCTTCGTAGGGCGGTTCGGATCCGGCTACCTCATAGGTCGGTTGGGATCCGGCTCCTTGTTCCTGGATTGGACATCTTCCATCTTGATCAACAACAACTGGGCCGTCCGATGGGCCATATGCCATCACCACCATCTGTGGGCTACCCGGGCTTGCCGGAATCGGACCATGTCGATGGTATACCTATGAAGTATATCCACAACACTTCCCATTGATGATGGGTTCGTGGTCTACCACATCTCCAAAATCCCAAGCGCCTTTATGTTCATGTGTGCCTCTCCTTGGAGGGCACTATGATTTTGGGTTGTATGTTTTTCGCTAGTTTTCCATATAAATTGGCCATGTTAGGTTTTTTTGCGTGGTTTCCCGTATAAATCGGACACTAGTGTTATGTCTGTATCGGTTTTTGGTTGATTTCCCTTATAAACTGGTCAAATTTCGCTTTCCTTAATGAAAAGGCAGAGTTCCTGCCAGTAGCTCTAAAAAACATTGTAACTTTAAACAACCATATAGATGAAATAAATTAACATTATAAAAATAGATTAACATTAATAGATCCATCATAGAATAAATTTGTAGTGTATTTCTTAAATATGGTAGATCTTATAAATTGGTCAAACTTATAACTATTAACATTTGACTATTGATATACCCTCTCCGTTTGTGAATAAGTGGACATTTAGCTTTTACTTAAATCTAACTTTCTCAACCTTCACCAACTTTATACAACAGAATAAATAGAAACATATGCGACCTAAATTAGTATATTATTGTGAAACTATGTTTCACGAGGAATCTAGTGATAGTAATTTAGTGTCATAAATGTTGCTACTTTTCCTACTACTAAGAAGCTGGCCAAATTTAATAAGACTTAACGTAGGATAAAAAAAGTCAACATACACTTATTAATTGAACTCAGAGAGAGTACATCTTGTTTTATGGAGGGCATGGAGTGGTAGATGGGAGGCAATGCGCTAGGTTTCCCTTTAGTCAACTCCTAGGGGCGACCATATGCATGGATTTCTAAATGCAATTTTCTTAGCGTGGTATTATAAGAAACGATTAGGCTGGTCGTAACGGGTACTATCATATACTACCTCCGTTTTGATGAATAAACCGCACGCGTATTTTAAGAGTAACTTTAGCCCAAAAAATTGAGCAATGAAATCTTAATTATATTGTACATAATTAGTATCGTTGGACTTATATTAAAAACACTTTCTAATGATGTTAATATCATACCAATATTTTTACATATTATAAGGATTTCTTGATATGTAGAATCTCAATGCAAACTTTTGTAAAGATCTAACTGACATTATTTTTTTGTAGTACTATTTGTGATGATATTGTATCTACATGTGATATCACTATAATTTCTCTCATCATTACTTGCAATGACATACTCCCTCCGTTCTTAGATATAGGGCGTATAGTTTTTGGCACGGAAATTAGAAAACGCATATTGAGAGCAAGTTACATGAGTTTTGGCAAGATTACCCCTGAATTATTGCTTTGAGAAAATAGAGGTGTTTGCATGAGCTAATAAAATGCAATCAAATCCGTAAAAAAAATCCAAATGAGTGGTTCTACGCAATACACCTTATATTTTGGAGCTTTTTTTAGAAAAACTATACACCTTATATCATATCAAGGAATCAGAGGGAGTAACATATTTTCGCATGCATGCTTCCTTTCATAATGCATCTTAATGTGCTATCCTAGTGGTGTATGTTAAAAGCCAACCTTCCAATGCAGTTTAGTATCTTAAGGCTTCTATCTACATTTAATGATTTGTGGGCATGTATGCATGGAGTTAGGCTGGCAATAAGCTTTCCCTATCTCTGAGTGCAAAAATGTATCTTATGTACTCCCTCTATTTCAAAATAGGATGCCTATAATATTTAGATAATGTCACATTTCTCAAAGTTTGACCAACTATATAGACAAAAGTGTCAACATTTATAATCCCAAATTATTATTTTTAGAACATCATGAAATATATTTTCACATTAGTGCATTTAAAATTGTAGATGTTGATATTTTGTGTATATAGTTACTCAAAATTTAAAAAGTTTGACTTTGACTAAAATCTATAGGCATCCTAATTTGGGAAGGATGTAGTAAGATAGAACATAGACCTCTTTCCTCATTTAATATATTGTCGCATAATCGAAGTACCTAGGATAACATGCTAATAACCCCCCCCCCCCCTAGGGGTAGCATTAGGCATTTCACAATATGGGTTTGTTACCGTTGTATCATAGGAGAAATGCTTATGTGCTACTACTGTTAATGTGGAGAGATAGTACGGTGTTGTATCTTAGATAAGATACAACTCTTGCATAGAGTCATAGTAAAAAAATATTGCTAGCACACTCACATTCATGCATGCCCTAAAAATAACTAAATATAGATACAATCCTTAATAGATAATGCATTAGAGTGTATGTCTCTTAAGATACACCACTATTTAGGATCACGTGCTAAGAGCCAATGCATTATGAAAGGCCTTATATGTCACCATATTTATGTTAGGCATTTACAACGCATGGTATCTTACCATGCTATCCTATATTGTGGCAGGGGTGGAGCTAGGTAGTAGCATTGTACTAATTCTTTCTTGAATTAGAGAAAGACTCTTAGCAATGGACAATGACATAAAAAAAATTGAAGAGTGAAACTAATGGAGATTATTATTTCTGGCTTTACCCTTGGGTATTAGTGTCTCTTATGAGACATTCACCCCAATGTATTGTTTCTTACAACAATTTAATATTTTATTCAACGGCTGGCTATAAGCTATTGCCATGTCATCTATAGCGAGCTCTACAGCTAATATATAACAACTGGCTATAAAAATGTACTACTTTATTAATATGTGGCCCACGTTTCAATCTCATAAGCAATTTCTAGATCTAGATATTAAACTTATAGCTCGTTTAACTTCTCTTCCTTCTCCCCCCACGTCCAAGTCGGCAAATATACAATATTTAAACTCTTATAGATAGCTACCATCACCCCAGTTGATCTTCTTCTTAAGGATTGTGCCAATATTTAATGATTATGAGAATATGTATGGATGATATTGGGATAGCATTATATATTTTCTATGGTCCCTGCAAGATCTATCAATTTTGTTCTTTATTTAATATAGTGTTACATAAGTTCCACATTCAATGATTTTGGACATGCATGCATGGGATTGGGCTAGCGATGTACTATGTTCAAGAGTTGTATCTTAGTTAGGATACACCATTGATCTCTTTCTCCATTTGATATAGTGCAACATAAGTAAAATATCTACTCGATCCAAATTAGTTGACTAAACTTTATCTAGACACGGATGTATCCAGACGTGTTTGTCAAATAGATACATCCATATCTAAATAAAGTTAAGTCAACTAATATGAACCGGAGGGACTAGGATAAAGCGCAAGTGACGAGAGGTCGCCTCGGCAATGTCCATGGTTATGGACTTAGGGTTTTGGGGAAAGGTGGTGCGTTGGTGGTTTTATTGATTGGTTCTTCGCAGCGATACGTGAAGGTGAAAGTTCGTGAGTATATTTCTTTCGTGCTTGTACCCGGAGCTTGTTCCTCTTGGGTCTTTGGACCCTAGACAGCTTTTTGACTTAGTGGTGTTCTTGCGGAGTCCAATTAAGTAGTAGAGATTCCTGAAGCGTTAAGCCTTCATGGCGATTTTTGGGGAGTCTCTAATTAAGTTGTGCAGATGGCCCCAATCTTGTACAGTTTTGGTGACCACTGATACGTCGCAAACGTATCTATAATTTTTTATGCTTCATGCTAGTTTTACACCAATTGCTATATGTTTTGTTAACACTTCCTTGCACTTTTATACATTTTCTGGCACTAACCTATTGACAAGATGCCATAGTGTCAGTTCCCTGTTTTCTGTTGTTTTGCATTTTCAGAAAACTTGTACAGGAAATATTCTTGGAGTTGGACGAAACAAAAGTCGAAGATCTTATTTTTCCGTAACGAAGACGAAGTCCAGAGGGGGGACGAAGAGGTGCCACATGGCAGGAAGACCAGGCCTAGGCGCGGCACTGGCCGCGCCTAGGGGTGGTCTAGGGCCCCCTGGTGGCCACCGACCTTGCCCTTCCGCCTATAAATGCCTCCCGATGGGAGAACCCTAAATCAATCAGCCTCCGTCCACGAAAAGTTCTGTAGCTCCGCCGCCGCCGAAGACAAGATCCGGGGGACAGAAGTCTCTGTTCCGGCACCCTGCCGAGACGGTGAATTGCCCCTGGAGCCATCTCCATCGACTCCATCGCCATTGCTGACTCCCACGATGAGGAGTGAGTAGTTCTCCCCCGAGGCTCAGGGCTTTACCGGTAGCTATGCGGTCTATCTATCTCTCCATGTATGATCTTTATGTGATCATGAGCTTTGTAATCTAGTTGAATAAGTAGATGTTATTCTTCAACTATTGTGCTACTCAAGTGGTTTTATTATGTGATCTGTGAGGACACCTTGTCCAACGGTGCGAATGTGACAGTGTGCACACCGTGTTTGTTTCTTAAACTTAATTTACAGAAATACTTATGAATTGTGGTGTCTAGCTAGTACCATCTTTGTATGCTCAAAGTGACAGCGTGGGGCGTCCATAGATTGGGACTGCAAACTTTAAGGAATGCGTATGCACAACCATGCTTTCATGGGGCACGCTTTCAACATTGCACTTATTCCTATTTAGTTGATATCATGTTCTCTTGTTTATGGATGCCTAGCGGTGTGAAATAAAATGGAAACTTGTAAGTTCATGGAGTTTGTATATGTGTTAGAGAAACGTCTGGGTGGCCAACTGAAGCCATGCATCATTCATGGTGGAAATTTACAGCGAACCATAGTGAGAATTCTATGACGCATCTTCAATAAAAAGCTATACCCATAGTAAATAAAAGGATTGTTGAGATGCTCATTGCATGTTTGTCTTGTCATTTTGGTATGGGAATGCTCCTATATCATGGGCATGAGTATTCCTATATAGGGGGCAGGAGGTACCCCGTTGGCATTCTCAATGATACATGTATGCTTACAATTACAAGAACTTATTTGGGACCTAAGTTGCGTAGCATGAGGTTTAGGTACTCGTATTCAATGGGCATGAGATTTTCAACTTGTGATTTGTCAAGGATATAACTCATATTTTCCCTCACATTAACTTTAACCATTCAAGATGCTTATGATAGGGGTAATGAGAGCTCAAAGCTAATGAGTACCATACTTTTTGGAAGGTTTATAAAACTTGTTAATCTTGCTTCCTTCTATGAAGGACCTTTCTTTTACTTTTATGTTGAGTCTCCATCTTCTTGATTTATGCACCAATTAAGAGAGCATAGTTCATTCTTAGTATAATGTGCATGGTCCCAAAATTATTATTGATCGATTCATGATTATGCTATTTCTTGTTATAAATTACTTGTATCTAGTCACCCTTTGAACTTTAAAGGTGTCCTGGTATTTATGTTTTGCTACTTCATAAAGGACATGTTAAGTACCACTTTGCTATGTTTTCTCTATGCTCATAAAAAAACAGTTGGTTTCAATGCACAATTATTCATGATCCTTTGTTTTAGTTACTTCTCATGTTATAACATAGTTGCTAAGTTCTATTGTTACAATTTTATTTATCATGTCTATGTTTAGAGTACTCTGATCCCAACTCACAATGCTTTTACAATAACTTGATCAAGATTATGTTGGTTGCATGTCACCTCAAAAATTATTTTGTTATCACTTTTACCTACTCGAGGACGAGCAGGAGTTAAGCTTGGGGATGTTGATACGTCGCAAACGTATCTATAATTTTTGATGCTCCATGCTTGTTTTACACCAATTGCTATATGTTTTGTTTACACTTCATTGCACTTTTCTAAATTTTCCGGCACTAACCTATTGACAAGATGCCACAGTGTCAGTTCCATGTTTTCTATTGCTTTGTATTTCAGAAAAGTTGTACAGTAAATATTCTCGGAATTGGATGAAACAAAAGCCGAAGATCTTATTTTTCCGTAAGGAAGACGAAGTCTAGAGGGGGGGACGAAGAGGCGCCACAGGGCGGTGATGGTGCTCCGGTGATGGCGCCAGACAATCTTGGTGGCGACTGTTGTGGAAGCGGTTGGGAAACCCCACGAGGAAGGTGTTGAGCGCAGCAGCAAGTTTTCCCTCGGTATGAAACCAAGGTTTAATCGACCAGTAAGAGAAAGGCTTAACTTCTGAAGGTGTTTGATGGCGTGTAACTCACACGTTCGTTGGGAACCCCAAGAGGAAGGTATGATGCGCACAGCAGCAAGTTTCCCCTCAGAAAGAAACCAGGGTTTATCGAACCAGGAGGAGCCAAGAAGCACGTTGAAGGTTGATGGCGGCGGGATGTAGTGCGGCGCAACACCAGGGATTCCGGCGCCAACGTGGAACCTGCACAACACAACCAAAGTACTTTGCCCCAACGAAACGGTTGAGGTTGTCAATCTCACCGGCTTGCTGTAACAAAGGATTAACCGTATTGTGTGGAAGATGATTGTTTGCAAGAAAACAGTAAAACAAGTATTGCAGCAGATTTGTACTTCAGTGTAAAAGAATGGACCAGGGTACACAGTTCACTAGAGGTGTCTCTCCCATAAGATAAAAGCATGTTGGGTGAACAAATTACAGTCGGGCAATTGACAAATAGAGAGGGCATAACAATGCACATACATGTCATGATAAATATAGTGAGATTTAATTGGGCATTACGACAAAGTACATAGACCGCCATCCAAGCATGCATCTATGCCTAAAAAGTCCACCTTCAGAGTTATCATCCGAACCCCTTCCAGCATTAAGTTGCAAAGCAACAGACAATTGCATTAAGTATGGTGCGTAATGTAATCAACAACTACATCCTTAGACATAGCATCAATGTTTTATCCCTAGTGGCAACAGCACATCCATAACCTTAGGACTTTCCATCATCGTCCCGGATATCAATGGAGGCATGAACCCACTATCGAGCATAAATACTCCCTCTTGGAGTTAAGAGCAAAAACTTGGCCGAGCCTCTACTAATAACGGAGAGCATGCAAGATCATAAACAACACATAGGTAATAACTTGATAATTAACATAACATAGTATTCTCTATCCATCGGATCCCGACAAACACAACATATAGCATTACAAATAGATGATCTTGATCATGTTAGGCAGCTCACAAGATCCAACAATGAAGCACAATGAGGAGAAGACAACCATCTAGCTACTGCTATGGACCCATAGTCCAGGGGTGAACTACTCACTCATCAGTCCGGAGGCGACCATGAATCCCCTCTCCGGCAGGGTGCCGGAGGAGATCTCCAGAATCCCCCGAGATGGGATTGGCAGCGGCGGCGTCTCTGGAAGGTTTTCCGTATCGTGGCTCTCGGTACTGGGGGTTTCGCGACGGAGGCTTTAAGTAGGCGGAAGGGCAACGCGAGGGGCCACACGAGGGCCCCACACCATAGGTCGGCGCGGCCAGGGCCTGGGCCGCGCCGCCCTAGTGTGGCGGCGCCTCGTGGCCCCACTTCGACTCCTCTTCGGTCTTCCGGAAGCTTCGTGGCAAAATAGGACCTCTGTGCGTTGATTTCGTCCAATTCGAGAATATTTCGTTACTAGGATTTACGAAACCAAAAACAGCAGAAAACGACAAGCGGCTCTTCGGCATCTTGTTAATAGGTTAGTTCCGAGAAAATGCACGAATATGATATAAAGTGTGCATAAAACATGTAGATATCATCAATAATGTGGCATGGAACATAAGAAATTATCGATACGTCGGAGACGTATCAGCATCCCCAAGCTTAGTCCTGCTCGTCCCGAGCGAGGTAAAACGATAACAAAGATAATTTACTGAAGTGACATGCCATCATAACCTTGATCATACTATTTGTAAACATATGTAATGAATGCATCGATCAAAACAATGGTAATGACATGAGTAAACAAGTGAATCATAAAGCAAAGACTTTTCATGAATAGTACTTCAAGACAAGCATCAATAAGTCTTGCATAAGAGTTAACTCATAAAGCAATAAATCAAAGTAAAGGTATTGAAGCAACACAAAGGAAGATTAAGTTTTAGCGGTTGCTTTCAACTTGTAACATGTATATCTCATAGATAATTGTCAACATAGAGTAATATAACAAGTGCAATATGCAAGTATGTAGGAATCAATGCATAGTTCACACAAGTGTTTGCTTCTTGAGGTGGAGAGAGATAGGTGAATGATACGTCTCCGACGTATCGATAATTTCTTATGTTCCATGCCACATTATTGATGATTTCTACATGTTATATGCACACTTTATGTCATATTCGTGCATTTTCTGGAACTAACCTATTAACAAGATGCCGAAGTGCCAGTTCTCGTTTTCTGCTGTTTTTGGTTTCAGAAATCCTAGTAACGAAATATTCTCGGAATCGGACGAAATCAAGACCCAGGTTCCTATTTTCACCGGAAGCATCCAGAACACACGAGAGGGACCGGAGGGGGCACTCGGGCCCCCAGACCATAGGCCGGCGCGGCCCAGGCCCTGGCCGCGCCGCCCTATGGTGCCGCCGCCTCTTCGACCCTCTGACGCTGCCCTTCCGCCTATTTAAAGCCTCCTTCGAGAAAACCCTGATACGAAGGACGAAACCCACAGAAACCTTCCAGAGCCGCCGCCATCGCGAAGCCAAGATGCGGGGGACAGGAGTCTCTGTTCCGGCACCTGCCGGAGCGGGGAAGTGCCCCGGAAGGCTTCTCCATCGACACCGCTGCCATCTCCACCGCCATCTTCATCACCGCTGCTTGCTCCCATGAGGAGGGAGTAGTTCTCCATCGAGGCTCGGGGCTGCACCGGTAGCTATGTGGTTCATCTCTCTCCTATGTAATTCAATACAATAATCTCATGATCTGCCTTACATGATTGAGATTCATATGATGATGCTTGTAATCTAGATGTCATTGTGCTAGTCAAGTGAGTTTTACTTATGTGATCTCCGGAGACTCCTTGTCCCACGTGTGTAAAGGTGACGAGTGTGTGCACCGTGTGGGTCTCTTAGGCTATATTTCACAGAATACTTACTCACTATTATGAATGGCGTAGTGAAGTGCTTATTTATATCTCTTTATGATTGCAATGTGTTTTGTATCACAATTTATCTATGTGCTACTCTAGTGATGTTATTAAAGTAGTTTATTCCTCCTGCACGGTGTAATGGTGACAATGTGTGCATCCGTGTTAGTACTTGGCGTATGCTATGATCATGATCTCTTGTAGATTGTGGAGTTAACTATTGCTATGATAGTATTGATGTGATCTATTCCTCCTACATAGTGTGAAGGTGACGAGTGTGCATCGTTGTGTTAGTACTTGGTTTAGTCGTGTTGATCTTTCTTGCACTCTAAGGTTATTTAAATATGAACATTGAATTGTGGAGCTTGTTAACTCCGGCATTGAGGGTTCGTGTAATCCTACGCAATGTGTTCATCATCCAACAAGAGTGTAGAGTATGCATTTATCTATTCTGTTATGTGATCAATGTTGAGAGTGTCCACTAGTGAAAGTCTATTCCCTAGGCCTTGTTCCTAAATATCGCTATCGCTTGCTTGTTTCTTGTTTTCATTGCATTACTACTGCTGCGTTACTACTGCTACCATATTACCACCATCAACTACACACCGTTACTACTGCTCATATTCATTCATACCACCTGTATTTCACTATCTCTTCGTCGAACTAGTGCACCTATTAGGTGTGTTGGGGACACAAGAGACTTCTTGCTTTGTGGTTGCAGGGTTGCATGAGAGGGATATCTTTGACATCTTCCTCCCTGAGTTCGATAAACCTTGGGTGATCCACTTAAGGTAAACTTGCGAGTCGTTCTACAAACCTCTGCTCTTGGAGGCACAACACTTGTCTACAAGAATAGAAGCTCCCGTATACATCAAGCACTTTTACGGCGCCGTTGTCGGGGAGGAAAGGTAAAAAGGCACTCATACTCCGGTTCCGAGGTAATAGTACTTTTACGAGCGCCATTGTGTTTGTGCTCGAAGTTATTTCCTTTAGATCCTGCAATTGCATCTTTTTGTTTCTTGTTTAAACTAGTTTGGCATAATGGACAACAATGAGCTTCTTATTCTATTTCCTGATTTAGAATTGTTTGATGCGAAAATTAAAAAACCTATGGAACCTTATTTGCATGATAGTAGCAATGTTATTAGCACGAATGCAATTACTGCTAATGCTATGAAGA
>NC_061510.1:249531796-249570911 GCF_022539505.1 Lolium rigidum | reverse complement strand
AAGGTAAGAAGGTAAATTTTGTTGAAGATACCTCCTCCTTGAGTGATAAGATTGATGCTATTATGTCTATGCTTGTGAATGGTAGATCTAATGTTGATCCTAATAATGTTCCTTTAGCTTCATTGGTTGCCCAAGAAGAACATGTTGATGTGAACTTCATTAAAAGTAATAATTTCAACAACAATGCTTATAGGAATAATTTTGGTAACAACTATAGGCCATATCCTTCTGCTAATGGTAATAGTTATGGTAATTCTTATGGGAATTCTTAAAAAAATAATAGGAATGTACCCCCTGGTCTTGAAGCCATGCTTAAAGAATTTATTAGTACACAAACTGCTTTTAACAAATCTGTTGAGGAAAAGCTTGATAAAATTGATATTCTTGCTTCTAAGGTTAATAGACTTGCCTCTGATGTTGATGTTTTAAAATTGAAAGTTATGCCTAATAAGGATAATGATAATAAAATTGTTACTACAGCAAACGCCATCCAAGTTCGAATTAATGAGAATATTAGATTGATGGCTGAATTGCATGCTAGGTGGGAAAGAGAAGAAAACGAAAAACTTGCTAAAGAGAATAATGTAGCTAAAGTTTGGTCTATTACCACAACTAGTAATGATAATGCTTCACGTGTTGCTACACCTCCTACTATCATTGGTAAAATAATTGGTGTTGGCAATGTTTCTACTCCTAGTGCAAAGCGTGCAAAATTGCCTGAAACTGCTAAAACTGCTGAAACTGTTTGCGATAAAACTGCTGAAATTTTTCAAAATATTGGGAACAATGATTCCATTATTGTAGATCATAATGGTTTAGATTTTGATGATTGTCACATCTCTGAAGTTATAAAGTTCTTACAAAAACTTGCTAAAAGTCCCAATGCTAGTGCTATCAATTTGGCCTTTACAAAACATATTACAAATGCTCTCATAAAAGCTAGAGAAGAGAAACTAAAACTTGAAACTTCTATTCCTAGGAAGTTAGAAGATGGTTGGGAGCCCATCATTAAGATGAGGGTCAATGATTTTGATTGTAATGCTTTATGTGATCTTGGTGCAAGTATTTCTGTTATGCCTAAGAAAATCTATGATATGCTTGACTTGCCACCATTGAAAAATTGTTATTTGGATGTTAATCTTGCTGATAATGCTATAAAGAAACCTTTGGGGAGGATTGATAATGTTCGCATTATGGTTAACAATAACCTTGTCCCCGTTGATTTTGTTGTCTTGGATATTGAATGCAATGCATCTTGTCCCATTATATTGGGAAGACCTTTTCTTCGAACTGTTGGTGCTACCATTGATATGAAGGAAGGTAATATTAAATATCAATTTCCTCTTAAGAAAGGTATGGAACACTTCCCAAGAAAGAGAATGAAATTACCTTATGATTCTATTATTAGAACAAATTATGATGTTGATGCTTCATCTCTTGATAATACTTGATTCACACTTTCTGCGCCTAGCTGAAAGGCGTTAAAGAAAAGCGCTTATGGGAGACAACCCATTATTTTACTTCTGCACTTTGTTTTATGTTTGAGTCTTGGAAGTTGTTACTACTATAGCAACCTCTCCTTATCTTTATTTTATTGCATTTTTGTGCCAAGTAAAGTCTTTGATAGTAAAGTCAATACTAGATTTGGATTACTGCGCAGGAACAGATTTCTTGCTGTCACGAAATTGAGCCGCCCCTGCTGTAGAAAATTTAGAAAAATCTGCCAATTTACGTTCGTGATCCTCAGATATGTACGCAACTTTCATTCAATTTGGGCATTTTTATCTGAGCAAGTTAAGTGCCCCTGAAAAATTCGTCTTCACGGACTGTTCTGTTTTGACAGATTCTGCCTTTTATTTCGCATTGCCTGTTTTGCTATGTTTGATGGATTTCTTTGTTCCATTAACTTTCAGTAGCTTTGTGCAATGTTCAGAAGTGTTAAGAATGATTATTTCACCTCTGAATATATGAATTTTCAATTATGCACTAACCCTCTAATGAGTTTGTTTTGAGTTTGGTGTGGAGGAAGTTTTCAAGGGTCAAGAGAGGAGGATGATACAATATGATCAAGAAGAGTGAAAAGTCTAAGCTTGGAGATGCCCCCGTGGTTCATCCCTGCATATTTTAAGAAGACTCAAGCATCTAAGCTTGGGGATGCCCAAGGCATCCCTTCTTCATCGACAACTTATCAGGTCACCTCTAGTGAAACTATATTTTTATTCCGTCACATCTTATGTGCTTTACTTGGAGCGTCTGTTTGCTTTTGTTTTTGTTTTCGGTTGAATAAAATCGGATCCTAGCATTCTTTGTTTGGGAGAGAGACACGCTCCGCTGTTTCGTATGAACACATATGTTCTTAGCGTTATTCTTAATGTTCATGGCGAAGGTTGAACTACTTCGTTCATTGTTATATGGTTGGAAACGGAAAGTGCCGCATGTGGTAAAATGGTATAATGTCTTGAATAATTTGATACTTGGCAATTGTTGTGCTCATATAGATCATGTTTAAGCTCTTGCATCATGTACTTTGCACCTATTAATGAAGAACTACATAGAGCTTGTTAAAATTTGGTTTGCATGATTGGTCTCTAGAGTCTAGATATTTTTTGGTTGAGGTGTTTGAACAACAAGGAGACGATGTAAAGTCTTATAATGCTTGCAATATGTTCATATGTGAGTTTTGCTGCGTCGTTTTGTACTTTAGTTTGCTTCAAACAACCTTGCTAGCCTAGCCTTGTATTGAGAGGAATTCTTCTCGTGCATCCAAATCCTTGAGACAAAAACTATGCCATTTGTGTCCACCATACCTACCTACTACATGATATTTCTCTACCATTCCAAAGTAAATTACTTGAGTGCTACGTTTAAAAATTCTATCCTTTGTCTTTGAAATATATAGCTCATGGGAAAATAGCCTTAAAAACTATTGTGGTGAAGAATATGTAGCTATGTATCTTATTTCTTAATAAGTTGCTTGTTGAGCGGTAACCATGTTTCTGGGGACGCCATCAACTTTTACCTTTGTTGAATATCATGTGAGTTGCTATGCATGTTCGTCTTGTCTGAAGTAAGGGCGATTTTCATGATCAAATGGTTTGAGTATGCATATTGTTAGAGAAGAACATCGGGCCGCTAACTAAAGCCATGATTCATGGTGGAAGTTTCAGTTTGGACAATTAATCCTCAATCTCTTACGAGGATATTATCTGCTGTTGAATGCTTATGCATTAAAGAGGAGTCCATTATCTGTTGTCTATGTTATCCCGGTATGGATGTCTAAGTTGAGAATAATCAAAAGCGAGAAATCCAATGAGAACTTTCTCCTTTGTGACACTTGGTTGAAACATATGCTATGCAATGATAATCCATGTTAATCCAAGCTAATTAGGACAAGGTGCGGGCACTATTGGTATACTATGCATGAGGCTTGCAACTTATAGGATGTCTTATACATAACACATATGATTTATTACTACCATTGACAAAATTGTTTCTTGTTTTCAAAATGAAAAGCTCTAGCACAAAAATAGTAATACATGCTTCCCTCTGCGAAGGGCCTATCTTCTACTTTATTGTTGAGTCAGTTTACCTACTTCTTTCTATCTTAGAAGCAAACACTTGTATGAACTGTGTGCATTGATTCTTACATGTTTACCTATTGCACTTGTTATATTACTTTGTGTTGACAATTATCCGTGAGATATACATGTTGAAGTTGAAAGCAACCGCTGAAACTTATATCTTCCTTTGTGTTGCTTCAAAGCTTTCTACTAAGAATTTATTGCTTTATGAGTAACTCTTATGCAAGTCTTATTGATGCTTTTCTTGAAAGTATTATTCATGAAAAGTCTTTGCTATATGATTCATTTGTTTACTCATTGTCTTCACCATTGCTTCGAATCGCTGCATTCATCTCATATGCTTTTGTTGCGGTCAGAAACCCACCGGCGGGCAGCGACTGGCAACACCGTAGAGCCGGGAACAACTAGGGCTGCGGCTGGCCCCAGTCCCTCAGAGCGACGGCCCGCAAAGCCTTCTGGTCACACGTCCGATGTTGTCGCAAGGGCGTGCCACCTGACCTATACCTGGTCGGGAAGGTGTTGGATGATGCCTCGCTTAGTTTCCTCGCATGGCATACACGTAAACGTTAAATACGAGCCTCGATCGGCTCTCAGGTTGTCCCGTGAATCGGCTCAAAGAGCCGATCCACCCATGATTCGTACGAGGTGCACGAATATATGGTGGTCCTGCTTGATCAAGATAAAGCTAATGCGATCTACGACGATTTAGGGTTTTCACCGCATAATCGGATCATCCTACTCACGATTGGGCCTCGCGTCGCGTACGGTGGTCGTAAGCTCGATCCTAGACAGTGGCCTAAAAACCAACACGAGGTTGATCCCCGAACATCCCGTCTAGGGCTAGCAAACTCCACCCTACACGCCGCCGGATCCTCCAACCCTTTGTAAGGCCTAACTATTGCGGATATTAAACTAATCCTTGAAGAACAAGGAGCAACCGTAACGGATCGGATCTACTAAATAATGATCAAGCGGGTGCCGCCCTACACCTAAGATAGGTGTAAGGGCGGCTAGATGTATAAGGGTTGCACTACGACAACGATATGATACGAAGAACAATGCTAACCCTAACACATCTAAGATAACTACGTTGCTCGCCATCAAAAAGGCTTCGATGACGAGCAACGCATGAACAACGTAATAAGCTTAGTGCCGCCTAGATCGCAAGATGCGATCTAGGCAGCATGGTGCTTACCGAGAGAAACCCTCGAGACGAAGGAGTTGGCGATGCGCCGAGATTGATTGTGTTGAACGTTGGTTGTTGTTTATTCCATAAACCCTAGATACATATTTATAGTCCGGGGGACTTTCTAATTCAGAGCGTGCACCTAACCGTGCACGGGTAAAACTCTAACTTCTAAATTAAGATGCGATCTACTATAATACGTATATATGGGCAATTTAGCCCAACTTCCTCGTGTCAGGCCGCTTCGAGAGATCCTCCACGCGTTTAACCTTCAAGCCCATCTCACCTACGGCCCATCTCCTGATTTAGCCAAAATCCGGTGATAACACATGCCCCCTGGTTTTGGTAATGATAATTTCAAAACCACTGCTTTTTCTTCGAGGGGTCATGTCGTGGCAGAGCAGTAACCGTCGCAGTATTTTTCATCATGACAACTTGCCTTCCCAACTTCTCCGCACGATTTGACAGCCTTTTGGCACCACCTCCTCGAAAACTCGTTCGAACATTAAATCCCCACTCCTTTTATTTAACCGCACCGAACAGTTCTCTTCCTCATCCTTTCCGCATTAGCACTCCAAAAGCCCTTCTGCGCACCATGTCTTCTTATTCCTCCGCCTCATCGGGACTTTCCCTCGAGTCCTCTTCCTCCCACGAGCCGACGCCAGAACGGGACCCACAAGAGGTCCATGCGGCCAACACCCACCGCGCCATAGAGGCCGGGGAGGAGCCCGGCCATGACTTCTCCATCTGGTCCGAGGACGACAAGTCCTCGACGGACGGGGAGAGCGACCTCCGCTTCCTCGCCGACGGGGAATCGGAGGAGGAGAGCGATAACGATCGCTTCTCCTGGGATAACTTCACCTCCTCCGAGGAGGTGAATGAGGAGGAGGAGGAGGAGGAGGACGACGACGACAGCCCCTCCGACGAGCCGCCGGCCAAGCGCCACTGCCCCTGGCCGGGGAATCTCAGTGACTACGACAGCGACGACGACGACGAGGAGGACGAGGACAACGAAGGTCCCGCCGGCGGCCGCTACGAGCGGCCGACGACGAGCCCGCCGGGAGCAGCGCCGGCGGCGGCGACGAGGGTGACGACGAGGGCAGCGACGGCCCGTAGATAGGACCCTTAGCATAGGATCAGTAGTAGTAGACGGGGCAATGTATCCCCTTAGTACTCCCTTTTGAGAGCAATCAGCTCTTCTATGTAAGAAATCTCGTTTATCAATGAAGAAATTCCCCAACTTGATTTTGCCGATTTCCTTTATGCCAATTTAGCCGATTTCCCTTCATACTGATCCCACCGATCGTCACATAGCCAATGCTCAATGAGCCGATGACAACACATCGGTCTCTCATGATCCGTTCTCCATCTCTTTGACGTCGGAGTGATCGTGAACTTGATCAATGCTTAAAAGCTGATGTTAACATATCAACCCTTCACGATCTATCCTTCACCTTTTTCGACCGATGACCTTGAGCTCTGGTGGACAACGAGGCAGACCAACGCCTTTAAGAGAGCCCCAGAATCGCTGCTGAAACGACTTGATGCTGAAGCCGATACCTCTGGACATTCAGATATTCAATGATACTCTTCAAACCTGCCCAAATCCCTTGAAAAAGGTTATGATAGAGGGCCATCCGATGAAAAATCGGCTTCTTAAGAACAGAATATCTACGCAATCAGCTGCCCCCCGAGCCTCCATCAAGGCGAGAACAGCAGTGGGCCAACCAAACGTGTCACCATCGGTTTCCCAGTCATGATGCAGAGCCAGCCGATTTCAACCAAATCGGCTCCCCATAGCAGAGAACCTTCAGGGTGAGCTGCCCCCCGAGCTTCTTCAGTTTGCTGGTCAGATCGGCTCCTTTCCTTTGGCGGATTCGATGCAACCCATCCTCAACCTGATCTGCACATCCCTGCTGCTCTTGAAGAGAGAGCCATCAAACCACTCCATTGAGGAGTTCTTCTATTAGAGTCTCTCTTCGTGGTCCACTTCCATAAATTTTTGAATTTTATGGCCGATTAATGTATCGGCCCCCATACTTCAATACCCATCATCAAAGAATATCTTGGGCTGCTGGGCATTTGAAAGACACTCCTACTGCATATCCTCGTGTTTTATCCACCTGGGTGCCCCCCCGAGCCGATTATTTCAAGTGACTTGATGGTATCGGCTCTTCAGGCATTCCTTGTTGGATCGAATGTTGAACCTAGGCAGAACGTATGATGAGGATAATTTTGGCCGATTGCTGGAATCGGCCTCCACGTTGAATTGCTCAATGAAGGTTTTGTAATGTTCCTCCATAAATCCTTGGGGCCGATCTCCTGGATCGGCATCACCATGTTTGTCCATAGACGCTGCGTGTGCTACACGGTCTGGCCCGTGGATAAGACCAACCTAGTCCCATCCTGTGTCACGTTGATGCGCTCGCAGTCGTTGAAATTGGGTGCCTCGTGTAATCCTGGAGCACCAAACTCCGTTGGAAGGACGAGCACCACGTTCGTGCCAGCCGATGTCTCATCATCGGCTTTCCTTTGCTTGGGGCGCCACTCTTTTCTTTGTGGCCGACCTTCTTCGTCCAAGGTTCGCTGAATTTTGGCGGCCAGATCAGGCCGTGCCTTCCTCAACGTGTGCAGGTATAACCTTTCAGCTTCTTCCAACCCACGCGGACGCTGAACCCTTCGCTTCGGGAACGGGCTGAGCCCATCGGGGCACCACCTTGGCCGATGACACTTGTCTTCTTCATCATCGTCCTCTAGTTCCTCGAGATCTTCCACCCGAGCGGACTCAGCATGCTTGTTCCGAGGCGGGAGAGGCCCTAGACGTTTGAAAACGGACACGTTAGCTGCACCCTTCTTCCTTTGTTTACATTCTGGGAAATTGCCGATTGTTGGCAATCGGCTCATCCCTGAATCCCAGCAGTGTCTGAAGAAGGGGCAGTCCCAGTGCCTATCCTCGTCGTCTTGCTCTCTCGACTTTTCCTTGGCGTGGCGCTCATGTCGCTCCTTGTCGTGATCATGCCGACGACGTCTCCTGTCGTCCCTAGCCAAACGATCTTCTTCATCATCGTCGTTGTATCATCGGCGTTGGTCATACTGACTCACATACTTGCTGAGGAGGTGATCAGAGAGAGGTCGCTGATATCTTATGTTCTTCACTTCTCCCTCTGTGACGTAGCGCTTGCCGTCGTGGCGAAGCCGATCGCGTGGAGCGGCTTCCTCTGTGTCTTTGCTATGAGAGCAGCTGCCCTCATCTCCGTCCTTACCAGAGTGGTGCCCAGGTCCTACCATGTTGATATTGCACGAGAAATCTGGCTGGCACCCTCCGTGGCAAGTATACTTCACCATGTTAACGGCGGGGAAGGGGTGTGTGTCGACCTTCATGGCGTACTGGTTGAAAATTAGCCGACCTTTTTCTATCGCCATTTGGATCTGCTGACGCCACACCCTGCAGTCGTTCGTGGTGTGGGTGAACGTGTTATAACACTTGCAGTATGGCTTTCCGTTCAGCTCCTGCACCGTAGGGATCTTGTGGCCTTCGGGTACCTTTATATGCTTCTCCGTGAGTAAGAGATCGAAAATCTGCTCAGTTTTGGTCACGTCGAAGTCGAACCCTTTTGGAGGGCCTTGTGGCTTAACCCACTTGCAGGACACGGGGCTCGTCGCCCGAGTCCATTCAGCCACTGCTACCTCTCGATCTCCCGCAAAGCACCTTCATCCTCGTCCGCCTCAACCAGGACCACCGCACGCTTGAATTTGTCCCGGTAAACATCCGGGTGGCGCTCGTTCATATGCCGACAGCCTTCGCACCATGTGCGCGAATGAAGGGTAGTCTGCTTGGGAGGCCACGTCCTTGATCGATGATGAGAGACCCACCACCGCCAACTCTACTGCTTCTTTTTCACTCACGTGAACCGAATAGCATCGGTTCCTAATGGTCCTGAAGCGCTGGATGTATTCTCGACACTCGTTTCCCCGCGCTTCGACGTACTTGTGCTAGATCGGCAATGCCAGCCTCGGAAGCCTCTCGAGTGATACCGCTCATGGAACCGGCTCTTCCAACCGCTTCCAAGTCCGGATTGAGTTCGGTGGCAATGATGTGTACCACCCGAAAGCCGATCCCGTGAGGGACCGTGCGAAGAACCTCACACGCAGCTCGTCCGATGCCGAGATCGTGCTCAGTCTGTGCCAAATATCGGCTCACATGCTCGATGGAGCTGGAACCATCTCGATCCACTAAACTTTGTGAAGTCCGGGAGCCGATATTTGGGTGGTAGCGGGATCAATTCGTACTCGTTGGGGTACGGCTTGGTATAGCCGAATGCCTTCCTTTTCGGCATCATGCCGAACCGATCTTTCGAATTGTACAAATCTGATCCGCGGTGATGGCCGAAGGTGTCGAACCCCGAAGATTCGCCGGGGTGGCATACTTAGCCAGCCATGCTTGCTTTTCCAGCTTCCGAGCCAACCGCGGAGAGCTGAGCTCCGGAGGTTTGTCGAGTGGCGTACTTAGCTAACCACGTTTGCTTCTCAAGATCTGCTCCCGACGTTCCTCCTCGCCGTTCCGAGACCCCCGCCGTTGCAGCTCGGTTCGAGAGTGCCCGAGTCATCGCAGCTCGGCACGTATGCGCACGTGTATCCGTGCGGGATCTCCTTGGGCGCCTCAGGTAGGAATTGGTAGTCACTAGGGTCACCACCAATCTTGTAGACGATGTATGCCGATGAGTTCGGCACTTCTGGTGCTGCCAACGCGAACGGCAGCGGTGGACGGGACTGGAAAGTCCCCAGAGCTGGTCCCGACGGAGAATACTGATGGCTCATGATTTCCTGGATCACGCGCAGAGCAACACGCTCCAAAGTGTTCACCAGGCTCTCAGAGTGGCGGTGCAGCGAATGAGCCACCATGAAGTTGATCTCCTGACGCAGCCGACTCGGTGCGTTCTTCTGACGGGGCGGACAGGTCTACTCCATCGAGCGCGCCTTCAGGTGAGAACCCCTTCCACCTGACGCCATGGGAGCGGGTTCTGTGAATAGAGCCGATGAGGTCGGCTTCGAGGACTGCCTTGATCTCGTCATGCTTCTTCTTGAGCTCGTCAGGCAGATCCTCGTACTTGACCGGAGTGCTTTCCGCCATCTCGGATGTAGATGGCGATGCGGTGGATGTCGAAGATTGTCCCACCGGCGTGCCGGAATGTGTTGCGGTCGAAACCCACCGGCG
Organism: Lolium rigidum; assembly: GCF_022539505.1. NCBI lineage: Eukaryota > Viridiplantae > Streptophyta > Magnoliopsida > Poales > Poaceae > Lolium > Lolium rigidum. The sequence continues at coordinate 249,560,929 of NC_061510.1, read as the reverse complement.
GGCAGCGACCGGCAACACCGTAGAGCCGGGAACAACTAGGGTTGCGGCTGGCCCCGGTCCCTCGCAGCGACAGCCCGCAAAGCCTTCCGGTCACACGTCCGATGCCGTCGCAAGGGCGTGCCACCTGACCTATACCTGGTCGGGAAGGTGTTTGATGATGCCTCGCTTAGTTTCCTGCATGGCATACACGTAAACGTTAAATACGAGCCTCGATCGGCTCTCGAGTTGTCCCGTGAATCGGCTCAAAGAGCCGATCCACCCATGATTCGTACGAGGTGCACGAATATATGGTGGTCCCGCTTGATCAAGATAAAGCTAATGCGATCTACGACGATTTAGGGTTTTCACCGCATAATCGGATCATCCTACTCACGATTGGGCCTCGCGCTCGCGTACGGTGGTCGTAAGCCGATCCTAGACAGGGCCTAAAAACCAACACGAGGTTGATCCTCGGAACATCCTGTCTAGGGCTAGCAAACTGCACCCTACACGCCGCTGGATCCTCCAACCCTTTGTAAGGCCTAACTATTGCGGATATTAAAGTAATCCTTGAAGAACAAGGAGCAACCGTAACGGATCGGATCTACTAAATAATGATCAAGCGGGGTGCCGCCCTACACCTAAGATAGGTGTAAGGGCGGCTAGATGTATAAGGGTTGCACTACGACAAGCATATGATACGAAGAACAATGCTAACCCTAACACATCTAAGATAACTACGTTGCTCGCCATCAAAAAGGCTTCGGTACGAGCAACGCATGAATAACGTAATAAGCTTATGTCGCCTAGATCGCAAGATGCGATCTAGGCAGACATGGTGCTTACCGAGAGAAACCCTCGAGACGAAGGAGTTGGCGATGCGCCGAGATTGATTGTGTTGAACATTGGTTGTTGTTTATTCCATAAACCCTAGATACATATTTATAGTCCGGAGGACTTTCTAATTCAGGCGTGCACCTAACCGTGCATGGGTAAAACTCTAACTTCTAAATTAAGATGCGATCTACTATAATACAGATATATGGGCAATTTAGCCCAACTTCCTCGTGTCAGGCCGCTTCAGAGATCCTCCACGCGTTTAACCTTCAAGCCCATCTCACCTACGGCCCATCTCCTGATTTAGCCAAAATCTGGTGATAACAGCTTTACAATAGTATTGATCAAGATTATGATAGCATGTCACTTCAGAAATTATCTTTGTTATCGTTTACCTACTCGAGGGCGAGTAGGAACTAAGCTTGGGGATGCTTGATACGTCTCAAACGTATCTATAATTTCTTATGTTCCATGCTACTTTTATGATGATACTCACATGTTTTATACACACTTTATGTCATTATTATGCATTTTCGGGCACTAACCTATTGACGAGATGCCGAAGAGCCAGTTGCTGTTTTCTGCTGTTTTTGGTTTCGGAAATCCTACAAAGGAAATAGTCTCGGAATTGGACGAAATCAACGCCCGTGGTCTTATTTTTCCACGAAGCTTCCAGAAGACCGAAAGGATTACGAAGTGGGGCGACGAGGCGCCGCCACGCCAGGGCCGCGCGGCCAGGGCTGGGCCCGCGCCGCCCTGTTGTGTGGGGCCCTCCTGTCGCCCCTAAACCTACCCTTCTGCCTACTTAAAGCCTTCGTCGCGAAAACCCCAGTACCGAGAGCCACGATACGGAAAACCTTCAAGAGACGCCGCCACCGCCAATCCCATCTCGGGGGATTCAGGAGATCGCCTCCGGCACCCTGCCGGAGAGGGGAATCATCTCCCGGAGGTCTCTTCATCACCATGATCGCCTCCGGATCGATGTGTGAGTAGTTCACCCCCGGACTATGGGTCCATAGCAAGTAGCTAGATGGTTGTCTTCTCCTCATTGTGCTATCATGTTAGATCTTGTGAGCTGCCTATCATGATCAAGATCATCTATTTGTAATGCTACATGTTGCGTTTGTTGGGATCCGATGAATATTGAATACTATGTCAAGTTGATTATCAATCTATCATATATGTTGTTTATGTTCTTGCATGCTCTCCGTTGCTAGTAGAGGCTCCGGCCAAGTTGATACTTGTGACACCAAGAGGGAGTATTTATGCTCGATAGTGGGTTCATGCCTCCATTGAATCCGGGACAAGTGACGTGAAAGTTCTAAGGTTGTGGATGTGTCTGTTGCCACTAGGGATAAAACATCAATGCTTTGTCTAAGGATATTTGTGTTGATTACATTACGCACCATACTTAATGCAATTGTCTATTGTTTGCAACTTAATACTGGAAGGGGTTCGGATGATAACCTGAAGGTGGACTTTTTTGGCATAGATGCATGCTAGATAGCGGTCTATGTACTTTGTCGTAATGCCCTGATTAAATCTCATAGTACTCGTCATGATATATGTGTGTGCATTGTGATGCCTTCTTTATTTGTCAATTGCCCAACTGTAATTTGTTCACCCAACATGCTATTTATCTTATCGGAGAGAAACCACTAGTGAACTGTGGATCCCGGTCCATTCTATACATCTGAAATACAACCTACTGCAATACTTGTTCTTTACTGTTCTTCGCAAACAAACATCATCATCCACACTATACATCTAATCCTTTGTTTTCAGCAAGCCGGTGAGATTGACAACCTCACTGTTACGTTGGGGCAAAGTACTTTGATTGTGTTGTGCAGGTTCCACGTTGGCGCCGGAATCCCCGGTGTTGCGCCGCACTACACTCCGCCACCAACAACCTTCACGTGTTCCTTGACTCCTACTGGTTCGATAACCTTGGTTTCTTACTGAGGGAAAACTTGCTGCTGTACGCATCACACCTTCCCCTTGGGGTTCCCAACGGACGTGTGTCTCACGCGCCATCAGCCACCACCGCCATCTTTGGATAACAATGAATTTTTTCGAGTCTTAGTGCAGAATTGCCAAACTGAGAAGCTGAAGCTGAAGGAGATCTTTAAGAATCGCAGGAACGGGCTACCACTATCACCGCCGAAGGAGTAATTCATCATCGGTATTGGCACCCCCTTGGTTTGTTCCAAGCTTGGGGAGTGCCGCGGTATCACATCATCACTATCTTTTACCTTTTTACTATCAAGTAGTGTCATATCATGAGTAGGGAAGTTGTCATATAAGATGTGTTGCAGTATGGAAGTATCTCTCTTTTAGTTGGTTATCTATGTATCCCTTGGTGTGAGTTATCGTTATGGAATATTAATGAGAAGTTTTATCATTTACATATTGCACATCTTATTTTAGTTTGCAATCTCTATTATATGATTGATCTTGTTGTTAGTATTGGTATCACTTTGGGAGCATTGAGTAAAACTATTTGGTTTTGGCAAACTTAGCATTGGTCAATAGCAACAACACTTTGAGTTTAAGTAGAGAAGAGGAAGTACATGTAGATATGTTATTATCTTTCTTGTTAGTTCCTAGCTTAGTATTCTGAAGTTAAAATTGTTTGTGCTTACAAGGAAGATGCATGATTGTTTCTATCACATGTATATCTGTTTGTTTCCCTCAACTCTTATGCTTGCTAATCAACCTTGCTAGCCAAAGACCTGTACTGAGAGGGAATGCTTCTCGTGCATCCAAACCCTTAAGCCAAACCTATGCCATCAGTGTCCACCATAACTACCTACTATGTGGTATTTCCCTGCCATTCCAAGTAAATACTTCATGTGCTACCTTTAAACAATTCAAAAGTTATTACCTCTTATTTGTGTCAATGTTTTATAGCTCATGAGGAAGTATGTGGTGTTTTATCTTTCAATCTTGTTGAGCAGCTTTCACTAATGGACTAGTGGCTTCATCCACTTATCCTATAATTTTGCAAAAAGAGCTGGCAACGGGGTTCCCAGCCCCTATTAATTAACTCTAATTAATAAATCTCTTCACATGTTTTGCCCTGATTCATCAGTAAGCAACTTAATTTTGCAATACACACTCCTCCATGGTATGTGAAATGTTGGAAGGCACCCGAGGATTCGGTTAGCCATGGCTTGAGAAAGCGAAGGTTGGGAGGAGTGTCATCCTTAAATAAACTAAAGTACATGTGTAAACAAAAGAGAAGGGGGATGATCTACCTTGCTAGTGGAGATAATGTCCTTCATGGGAGCTGCTCTTTGGAAGTCTGTTTGGCAAGGGGGTTAGAGTACCCACTACCATTCGTTGACAACAACAAACACCTCTCAAAACCTTACTTTTATGCTCTCTATATGATTTCAAAACTTAAAAAGCTCTAGCACATGATTTAATCCCTGCTTCCCTCTGCGAAGGGCCTATCTTTTACTTTATGTTGAGTCAGTGAACCTATTTCCCTCTATTTTAAGTAAGCAATTGAGTTGTTGTGATCAAACCATTTATACTGTGATCTACTTAATCATGCCTTTTGTTCTTCCTTGTTCAGTACAAGTTTTATCCGAATGAATATAGCTTTGAAGGTTATCAATGTTTATGAGGAAATTATTATGATTGAGTATGCAAGTTTTACTATAAGCTTTAATATAAGACCGCTGCTAAGTACAATCTGTTAACTGTTCTTTGACCAAGAACGAAGTTTGCCATCACCAATTATGATTTCCTATGCACCTTTATTTGTGATTACCTTCTACTTGTTTCAAGTTGAATTATATGAGGAAGTTGTTTACTAGAATGTCTTTTGTGAATTAATATGATGCTTCTTGTCCGTATTTTATTTATCGACTCTTCACTCCATAAACATGTGGTCTTGTTTACCGAGTTCAGTTTCGCTTGGGGACAAGCGAAGTCTAAGCTTGGGGGGAGTTGATACGTCCATTTTGCATCACTATTTATATCACAATTTACTATTATTCATTGATATATTTCATATTTAGAGATGATACTTATGTTATTTCATCTATTTTGCATGTTTCATGACTATTGGAGAATCGCGCACCGGAGTCAGGATTCTGCTGGAAAAAGCACCGTCAGAACGCAATATTTCGGAAGATCAACAATTGACGGAAATTACACGGAAAATCTTATTTTTCCAGAAGACGGAGACAACCAAAAGGAGGAGCCGAGGAGGGCCGCCATGGGCCCCCCATAGGCCGGCGCGGGCCCAGCCCTGGCCGCGCCGCCTTGTGGGGAGGGGGCCCACAACCCCCTCTGGCCTCCTCTCCTTCGCGTACTTCTTCGTCCCGAAAACCTAAGCTCCAGAGAATAATCGCGAAGAGACACAGCCGCCTCTGCGGGGCGGAAAACACCAGAGAGAAAAGAGCTCTCCGGCAGGCTGAAATCCACCGGGGAAATTCCCTCCCGGAGGGGGAAATCGACGCCATCGTCACCGTCATCGAGCTGGACGTCATTGGGATCATCATCACCATCATATCCATCATCATCACCGCCATCTCCAACGCTGCACCTCGTCACCGCTGTAACATCTAGGGTTGAATCTTGATTGTTTGGTAGGGGAAACTCTCCCGGTATTGATTACTACTTGTTATTGATGCTATGGAGTGAAACCATTGAACCAAGGTTTAAGTTCAGATTGTTATTCATCATCATATCACCTCTGATCATGTTCCATATGATGTCTCGTGAGTAGTTCATTTAGTTCTTGAGGACATGGGTGAAGTCTAAATGTTAGTAGTGAATTATGTTGGGTAATATTCAATGTTATGATATTTAAGTTGTGGTGTTATTCTTCTAGTGGTGTCATGTGAACGTCGACTACATGATACTTCACCTTTATGGGCCTAGGGGAATACATCTTGTATTCGTTTGCTAATTGCGGGGTTGCCGGAGTGACATAAACCTGAACCCCCGTTGGTATATCGATGCAGGAGGGATAGCAGGATCACAGAGTTTAAGGCTGTGGTTAGATTTATCTTAATTACTTTCTTGTATTTGCGGATGCTTTCAAGGGGTATAATCACAAGTATGTATTAGTCCTAGGAAGGGCGGTGCATTAGCATAGGTTCACCCACACAACACTTATCAAAACAATGAAGATTAATCAGCTATATGAAGCGAAAGCACTAGACTAAATTCCCGTGTATCCTCAAGAACGTTTGGTCATTATAAGTAAACAAACCGGCTTGTCCTTTGTGCTAAAAAGGATTGGGCCACTCGCTGCAATTATTTCTCTCGCATTTTACTTACTTGTACTTTATTCATCTGCTATATCAAAACCCCCGAATACTTGTCTCGTGAGCATTTACAGTGAATCCTTCATCGAAAATGCTTGTCAACACCTTCTGCTCCTCGTTGGGTTCGACACTCTTATTTATCGAAAGTACTACGATACACCCCCCTATACTTGTGGGTCATCACGCCCATGCTCAAAATGGTGTCGCCGAGCGTAAGCATCGTCATATTCTTGAGACTTCTCGTGCTATGATGATTGCTTCCTCTCTTCCGCCGCATTTCTGGGCTGAGGCTGTCGCTACGTCGACTTACCTCATTAACATTCAGCCTTCTGCTGCCCCTCAAGGTGGAATTCCTCTCGAGCGTCTTTCTGGTTGCTCTCCAGATTACTCGACACTTCGTTTATTTGGTTGCGTTTTCTATGTTCTTCTCCCTCCTCGCGATCGCACCAAGCTGACCGTTCAGTCTGTTGAGTGTGTTTTTCTCGGATACAGTGATGAGCATAAGGGCTATCGCTGTTGGGACCCCGTTGGTCGTCAGATGCGCATCTCTCGTGATGTCACGTTTGATGAGACGCGTCCCTTCTATCATTGTCCCACCTCGGGTACTTACCCGGTGGATGATATTTCTTTTCTTCTTTTTCCGGATGCACCCCCTGCTATCCAGTCTCCTCTCCCTCCGAGTCCTGATGCGCCCCCTTCGGCGCCATCCTCTCCTCCGTCTAGTCCACCTAGTACTCCTCGTTCTCCGGCTTCGGATACTTCTGATGCTGTCCATTCTTCCTCTTCTTCTGATGAGTTGTCCTCCGCTGATGACCTTCCCCCTTCACGGCATGTCCGTCAGCGTCGTGCTCCAGCTCGTTACTCTCCTAGTCAGTATGGTCTCTCTGTCGTTTCCGAGCCGACTTCTTATCGGGATGCCGAGCGTCATCCTGAATGGCTGCTTGCTATGGCTGAGGAGATCGTTGCGCTTGAGCGCACTGGCACTTGGGATCTTGTTTCTCTCCCTTCTGGTGTCTGTCCTATCACGTGTAAGTGGGTCTATAAAATTAATACTCGCTCTGATGGATCTCTTGAGCGCTATAAAGCACGTCTTGTGGCTCGTGGCTTTCAGCAGGAGCACGGCCGTGACTATGATGAGACTTTTGCCCCTGTGGCTCATATGACTACTGTGCGTACCCTTCTTGATGTTGCTTCTGTTTGCCGCTGGTCTGTCTCCCAGCTTGATGTTCATAATGCTTTTCTTAATGGCGAGTTGAGTGAGGAGGTTTACATGCAACCTCCTCCTGGGTATTCTGTTCCCGATGGGATGGTTTGTCGTCTTCGACGTTCTCTCTATGGTCTCAAACAGGCCCCTCGTGCCTGATTTGAGCGCTTCGCCTCTGTGGTGACTGCTGCTGGTTTCTCTCCTAGTCTTCATGATCCATCTCTTTTCGTTCACACTTCTCCTCGTGGACGTACTCTTCTTCTTCTCTATGTTGATGATATGATCATTACTGGTGATGATCCTGAGTATATTGCCTTCGTCAAGGCTCGTCTTCGTGATCAGTTTCTTATGACTGATCTTGGTCCTCTTCGCTATTTTCTTGGCATTGAGGTTTCCTCTACTTCTGATGGCTTCTCTATCTCTCAGGAAAAGTACATTCAGGATCTTCTTACTCGTGCTGCTCTTGGGGATGAGCGCACGGTCGATACTCCTATGGAGCTTAATTTTAAGCTTCGTCCTACTGATGGTGATCCTCTTCCTGATCCCACCCGTTATCGCCATCTTGTTGGGAGTCTTGTTTATCTTGCTGTCACTCGTCCAGATATTTCTTATCCTGTTCATATTCTGAGTCAGTTTGTCTCAGCTCCTACCACCTGTTCACTATAGTCATCTCCTCCGTGTTCTTCGTTATCTTCGTGGCACGATCACTCGTCGCCTTTTCTTTCCCCGTTCCAGCTCTCTTCAGCTCCAGTGCTATTCGGATGCTACGTGGGCGAGTGATCCTACGGATCGTCATTCGCTTTCTGCTTACTGTGTGTTTCTTGGTGGTTCGCTTGTTGTTTGGAAGACGAAGAAACAAGTCGCAATTTCCCGTTCGAGTGTTGAGGCTGAGTTGCGGGCTATGGCTTTGTTGATTGCTGAGGTGACTTGGTTACGGTGGTTGTTTGCAGATTTTGAGGTCTCTGTTACGCCCACTCCACTTTTGTCTGACAGTACATGTGCTATCAGTATTGCACGTGATCCGGTCAAGCATGAGCAGCTGACCAAGCATATCGGTGTTGATGCTGTTTACACACGTGCACAAGCAGTACAGGATGATGTTGTTGCGGTTCATTATGTGCCTTCAGATTTGCAGTTGGCGGATTTCTTTACGAAGACACAGACTCGAGCGCAGCATGATTTCTTACTCTCCAAACTCAGTGTTGTGGATCCACCATGAGTTTGAGGGGGGGTGTTAGATGTATATATCCGTCTATTGTAGTTTCCCCATATGTTAGAGGGTTTTCTGCATATGTGCACCTGTACATGTACTATATATTGTGGCCTTTGCCCCCTGGTAATACAACAAGCATATTACCCTAACAATACCCCGGCTGCATTGATAGATCTAAAAAAAAGGGAATATAAGGGAAAAAAGGGAACGCTCGACGAAACCGGGGATGGAAGGGAGTTGCGGCCGGCGACCTCCCCTGGCTATCACATGGGGGCAAAGGAGGAAACCCGGCGAGTGACCTGACGGTGCCTGGCTGCATGGTCATACTTTGGTCTTTGGAAGGGAGAGAAATGTATGTCAATATGTATCACATGGAGCTCGCGCCCGGGATATCTCAGATGTGGGCGGCGGTTTAACTATGAAATACTTGATTTTTTAGGTCACACTTGTTAACATGATTCTCAAAACTCAGGAATAGACAAACGCAGGATTGTAACGACCAGTCCTTTTCAATGCTACAAGATTGAAAAACCACATGAATTTTGATGATTATTCAGACTACATCGATTCACATGATTCTCAAACCACGGAAATAGGAAAAATATAGGATTAAAGGAAAATGTCCTCTTAAATCTTATCAGATCAGAAATATATAGAAATTTGCATAAAAATGTCTAGAACCATAAAAAAGTAGACATTTTAGCAAAAGGTTTGAGTCTATGGTAGTTTTTCCCAAATACAGAAGCAAAAGAATCCATGCAAATCAAATGACCAACATAAAAAAGAAAATACCATGGATCCAAATTCTCCAAAAATCATAAGAAGTTCAATTCAAAATGAAGGCTGAGTTACATATATCTCTTTATTTAGAAATTTTCAAATCATATTTCAACGTTCCAAGAAATTTTGAAAAAAATGTCCTAGATGCATGCATAATCTCAATATAAATTAATTTATATTGCATGAAACATAAAAATGACAGAATTGCGGATCTACATACAGTGAATAATGCACATTTCAAAACTGAAAAATTTATTTTTTTGATTTTCATGTAGCCTACAATATAAAAAATGAGATTTTGCACGCTTGTGAAATGCATCATTTTCTACATCTAAACATTTTTCATATTTTTAAACCTAAAAATATGATTTTTTTTAAAAAAATAAAGGGTACATTTAGCTCGTCCTCCATCTTTCCACACTTATTCTTTTGGATCAAACGAAAATTTTGTATGCCACATGTACGATAATTTGGGATATGAATATCATCAATATTTGATGATAAAAATTATTGTCCAATTTACAGTTCCGAAATACAACTATTAGGTGATTTCTTAACTCTACGTGTAAATTATCGAGTATGGAAGATATTGTGAAATCATGGTGAAATTGGGGACATGAACTAGAATTTTAATATTCATTGGTGTCGATTTCGCAACCTTAATGTTTAGTTATTGCTCCGCTCCTAATGCTGGTCAAGGAGGAAATTTTGAACGTGCATGTACTAAGCCCGTCACTAACATGCAGTGCACCATTAAGGGCTCATTTGATTCATATGATAGGAAAAGTGTAGGAACAATAATCCTATAGGATTGTAATGGCATGTCTAATTGACAATTTTCCACACTTTATTTTCCAATTTGATTATTTTCACACCCTGTGTCACTTAGATGTTGTGGTAAATTTTTCAAATCATCAAAAATTTAAAAGAAGTGTGGAAAATTGTCAAATATCCCCCTATGGAAGAGGGATTCGTTTATATTGTAGTGAGGAATTTTTCATCTTTTCTATCCTCATTCTATTTTTTATGAAATTTACACTACAAGATGTTTGTGCGATTGTTTTTTGTGGGATATGATCTTATGAATCAAACAAGGTAGGGTTGCAAGTAGTGGTCCTGCATAAGCCCGTCAAATCATGGTCTAGTTGAAACTAAACTAATTTGCAAAAAAAATACAACTAACCTACCTAGTATTAACTACGAAGAGTGGTGTATCGGGTGCCGCTTAACAACCCTAAAACAAGGTGTGGATCACCTCCATTTAGAGCTGGTTGTTTCTCGACCTTAATGTTAGTTACTGCTTTGCTATGTTAATAAGGAAGAAATTTTATGCGTACATGCACTAAAGCTCTCAGTAACGATTAAGGACTACTTTGATTCATAGTAGGATATGAATAATGCAGGAATAGGAATCCTATTGAATTGAGATGCCATGTCTGCTTGATAATTTTCCACACTTTATTTCACAATTTTATTATTTGCTGTTGGAGATATGCCCAAGAGGCAATAATAAAAGTGTTTATTGTTATATCTTAGTATTCATGATAAATGTTTACATCCCATGCTATAATTGTATTGACCGGAAACAATAATACTTGTGTGTTTTGTAAACATAAAGGAGTCCCTAGTAAGACTCTTGTTAAACTAGCTTGTTGATTAATAGATGATCATGGTTTCCTGATCATGAACATTGGATGTTATTAATAACAAGATCATATCATTAGGTGAATGATATGATGGACATACACCCATAGTAAGCGTAGCAATGATCAAGTCATTTAGTTCTTTGTGCTTCAAGCTTTAATATGCATAGTAACTTAATCCTTCGACCATGAGATCATGTTAATCACCTATATCGGATGGATGCTTTGATGACACCAAAAACTACTGTGTAAATGGGTTGTTATAAATGTGGCATTAAATATTCAGAAAGTATAGGGTTGAGGCACTTGTATCAATAGTGGGATTTGTCCATCCTAATGACGGGTAGATATATTCTGGACCCTCTCGGTGGAATGATATCTAATTAGCTTGCAAGCATGTGACTGGTTCACAAGGAATATCATATCACGGTACGAGTAAAGAGTATTTATCGGTAACGAGGTTGGACTAGGTATGGCAATACCGACGATCAAACTTCGGATAAGTAAAATATCGTGAGACAAAGAGAATTGTTATTTTATGTGAATGGTTCTTTCGATCACGAAGTCAACGTTGAATATGTGGGAGCTATTATGGATCTCCAGGTCCCGCTATTAGTTATTGATCGGAGAGGAGTCTCGATCATGTCTGCATAGTTCTCGAACCGTAGGGTAACACACTTAAGGTTTGATGTCGTTTTAAGTAATATGGAATATGGAATGGAGTTCGAATGTTGTTCGAAGTATCGGATGGGATCCAGGACATCACGAGGAGTTCCGGAATGATCCGGAGAATAAAATTTATATATAGGAAGTCACATTCCAAGTTTGGGAGTGGTCCGGTGAATTTATGGAAGGTTGTAGAATGTTCTAGAATCATCCGGAATAAATCACTATGGAAGGCGGAGGGAGTCCACCAGCCCTAGCCAACCCACCAAGTGGGAAGGTGGAGTCCATGGTGGACTCCACCAAGGTGGCCAGCCACACCACAAGGAAGGGGAGGAATCTCACCTTGTCTAAGTTTCCCAAATTTGGCAAGTTTTGGAGTTGGACTCCAATGTGGTTTTGGGGTAAACCCTAGGGATTTCCACCTATTTAAAGGGGAGGAGAGGGAAGGGGCTGACCACTACTTGGCCGCACCACCAAGGGGCTCCCTGGCCGGCGCCCCAAGCCCCCTCTCTCCCAAACCCTAGCTACTCCCTCCTCCTTCTTCACCCGGTGCTTACGGCGAAGCGCTGCCGGAGATCTCCACCACCACCGTCACCACGCCGTCGTGCTGGCGGGATTCCGAGGAGAATCTACTACATCCGTTGCCCGCTGGAAAGGGGAGAAGCACGTCGTCATCAGCACCGTACGTGTGACCGAGTGCGCAGGTGCTGCCCGATTGTGGCACCGTCAAGATCTTCTACGCGCTTTTGAAAGCGGCAAGTGATCGACTACATCCACCACGAGATTTATCTCGTTAACGCTTAGCGATCTTCAAGGGTATGTTGATCTTCACCTCGTTGCTACCATCTACTAGATTAGATCTTGGCTTGTTATTCGTTCTTGCGGTAGGAATTTTTTTATTTTTTATGCTACGAATCCCTACATTTGCCACACCCCATGTCATTTGCATGTGGTGGTAAATTTGTCAAATAATCAAAATTTAAAGAGAAGTTTGGCAAATTGTCAAATATTCTCCTATGGGAACAGGGATTACTTTTTATTGTAGTGAGGGGATTTTCCATGAGGTTTAGCCTCATCCTATTTTTCCTATAAATTTACACTATAAGATTTGTAAGGATTATTCCTATGAGATATGATTATATGAATTAACCGGCTTCTGTAGATTTTATAAATAGGATTTCAGTCCTACGCAAATCGTTTAAAGTCCTATATGAATCAAAGGAGGCCTAAGGAGGTTTACCCTTATTGAATTGGAAGTATGCGCTTTAGACAACAACAACATTAGGGTTGCAAGCGGATGTTCCGCATAAGCCCGTGAAGACATGGGCTAGTTCAAGCTAAACTAATTTGTTAAAAAAATACAACCAATCTAATCACCACTACTATTAAAAGGCACAGAGAGTCCCATCCAAATGATCTACACCGTTCACGGACCTAGATCCAACGCCTCACATTGTTCCAATGATGTATTGTCTGCCATGGTCCGCCGAGCGTAAGAAATTCCCACCCACGCGCAGTCCACGGAGAAAGGAGACTGCCTCGCACGATCTGCACTACCAGATTCCCATGTTCTTCCACGCCATAGCCCCTGCCACGCCGCCTCCCCACGTGCCGGTGCCTGACCAACATCCACGCCGTCCTGCTGCCTCGGGCTCCTCCTCCAGGACTGATGCCAGATTCGATCGAATCGGCGAGGTCGGAAGAGGGGACGGCGGGAGGAAACGGAAGGCGGAGGCGACCGAGGTGCTGGAAGAGCAGGCTCACCGGCATCGACGTGGCACGGAGCGAGACGCCGGCCTCCATGGAAGAAAGAGCGTGGTCGGAAGAGGGGCTGGCGAAACACCGTTGCCCGTCCTCCATGACGCCGTCTTCCAGGACGCCGCCACTCTACCTCCAACTCTGTCGCCCGTCCCCAACACCGTCGTGTTTCAGGATGTCGCCGACCTGCCTTCACGTCGACGCCGTGTTCCAGGATGCTGCTGTCCTCCATGATGATGTGTTCCAGGACACCGCCGCCCTGCAGCTTCCATCCGGCGGCAAGTCCACTGCACCCAGCTCAATGGCGTACTGGTCCTCCAAGGTGGCGGTCTCCTGGACAACTTGGTCCTGCATCCCTACACACAGATTCCACGCAGAAAGTTGAAGGTATCAATGGTGGGGTTTTGTTAAATCGTTTACCAATGAAACATTTGCGACCATGGAAGCTATATTTTTAGATTATGGCATGATGCCAACCAAATCGGTTTACTACAACTTCTTTTATGTGTACGAATTGAGGCATGGAAGCAATCAAGATATGCCCTCACATGTGATTCCTCAAAAAGCAAAGAAAAAATTGTTTACAGAAGGAATTTGTCTGATTATGGAGAAGGCTATAGTTCCTCTATTTTCGTTTCTTTGTATTGTCTGATCATCAAAGCTGTGCAATACTGTCTAATCCCATTTTTTCGTATATGTAAATTTGTGCTTCTATTGTTCAAGTGGATCTAGCAAACTTTTACTCCTAGGAAGCTTTTGGATGTCAGCTTCCATGATGCCATTTTAACTTATTTATTTTAAGGTGTATTATCAACACAATTTGTTCTTTTGCTTCGTATTCATTTTGTTTGCTGCTCAGAGGTTGTAGAATTGGCTTTGCACAAGAATGCTTTATCTATATACCTAATAACTAGGAAAGATGCCCGTGCGATGCTACGGCATGTGCGTTGAAATTATACCTAGCCATGGACATCCTTGCTTGAACCTCGATCCAAAATTTACGGGCTTGGACTTGAAAAACCGATGGCTGGGTCAGGCTAGGCCTAAGTACCCCAAAAGACAAAATAAGGAAGCGGCCAAGCCCATGGCCCGACAGGCTTCCAGGTCCGACAGATGCCCAGTTATAGTTGCAATGCGGTGACCCATTCCAATTGTAAAGGTTCTGTTCACAGCCCAAGTTATGTGATGAAAAAAGTCGACTGAGTTATAGTTGCAATGCGGCGACCCATTCCAACCGTAAAGGTTCTGTTCACAGCCCAAGTTATGTGATGAAAAAAGTCGACCGGCTCGCTCCCATAATCCATTAATCCTAGCCTCACTTTGCCCTTTAGTCTTAATTTTTATTTTCTACTTGATCTACATTTTACGAAATGTTTTACATGTTACTATTTATATATATTTGTACCATATACTTAAAAATAATTACAGTTCTATTTTAAACTTTTGAACTTATACTCCTATGTATTTGTGACTATCTTTGTTAAGATATGGTCCATGTAATTTCCATTTCCAGAACGATGCAACACAACCACATGAGACATGCATACAGTACGCATACGCGCCCCCAGTTTTTCCTTTACTTTTTCTTGTTTTGTTGTGAATGCGCGTGGGGCTCGTGGTCAAACACAACACAGGCAGATTACGTCTCGATCCCCTTTCCCTTTGCCCCCTTCGTTCCAAGCCGCCAGCCACTGCCTGCTTAAATTCCGGCCATCACCGTCGCGAATTTGACCCATCTCCAGTTTCCTTCCATTCGACGGCTTCGTCACCGGTAGGGGATAACACGCGGCGGGGCCGCCGGTACGGAGCCGCGCGATGCATGCCGCGCAGGTCTTCAGCAGACCATCGCCTGCAGGTTGCTCGCTCGGTGAGTCATTTTTTTCCGGCGGCGCTCGGTAGATCAGCTGGCCGGGGTTCGTTGGAATCTTTGCCCCATCGCGTTCGGTTCCTTCATTATCGTGCCCCACCAAAGATCAGCATCCATTCAAAGCCTTATTCGTCCGTCCCGACAATCGTCTTCCCAACTCTCATATCCTCTTTTCCCAAATTCTCTTTCCGCAATCCGCTGGATCCAGCGTGGTTCTCTCGTCTGTTATTTTCCAACATGGCTTGTGATAATCGAGGAAGCTTACCTATATAAATCGGCGGTACATGGCTTAGGGGAGCGAGGTGGGATTATTGCACAGATATAAACATGCGCGCTCTTAATTCTAGTACTGTAAAACAAAGCGCAAAAAGATGACTCGTGACCCAACACCGCGGATGCCTGGCCCAGTTCACCTGTCGGACAGAACGTGGGAACGTGGTACGAGAGAACCGAACGAAACGGTACCAAGTTGCACTTTTCTTTAAACTGTAGTTGCACTTTTCTGAGTTGACTGAGACTTAAGAAAATCTCAGTCAACTGAGATATAGGCACACCCTTTTGATAATGCAGAATGTAACTTGTATCTTCACGAAAAATATGTATTCATGATGAATACCGGGTAACCAAATATCAAAACACTCAAACAAATCATATGTATGATATTTTTCCTCTCGTCACCATCATCAACGGTGATCACGTTTTATTCTATTCATGATAATATTAAATTGCAAGCCTCTCGCTGCACCAATTTGTATTACCACAAACTTATAACTATGGTGGGTGCTATTCTTAAATTTTATTAAGATATGAATTCAAACGAATATATAGCTAGCATGCATATAATATTCTACCAACATTTCTGAAAGCTTGTGCGGTCTTCGGTACAAATTTTTGTACGGCTACTATGGGAATCAGGCACGGAGCAGAGAGCCGATATATGGGCTGATTTCGTGGATGAGGGGGCAAGAAAACAAGCAATATTTAGGGTTTCGATTCGATTTGATTCGATTAGGGAGGAATGGAGTTAGAAAGGAACATATTCGTCCTACTCCCTTAGGCTGTTTCGGTCAGGTGGAAAGAAAAAGAAGCACCGTACCGGTATGGTGGCATCATGCGTGTTATGTGCTATAGTGGGAGGGTATAAGTTGTTGGCATGATGGTGGCGCCGGATTAGAGATTAGATTTAGTTGTTAGTGTATTTCTCCATTATCATGACATTCAAACACATACGCGCCTCAATGTTTGATGGGTCAATCTTATCGGTCGGTTATCGCACAATATGCCCGAGTCAATGTTCGTCCATGCTGCCATATCATGTAGCCATGTGGAGAAGTTAATTCCTTTTTAATCGGCGTTGTTACTTGCTGATTTCTGAGGTAGCCTGTGATTCAACCATTGCATACATACTATATAAACTGGCCAGGTGAGATTATTCAATACTCCCTCCGACCCATATTACTTAATGTTAAAATTGATGTATCTTACAACTAAAATGTGTCTAGATACATCTATATTAGCATCAACTAATATGGATCGGAGGGAGTACAAGAAACGTAGGATCGGCTTTTTTTTTTGTTCCACGCAAAAACTGCACCAAGCCAATCTTGTTTTTTTTTTTTAGTGGAACCAAGCCAATCTTGCTAGGTAGACTGAATTGACGGAGATGGAGCTAACAGCCAAGCCCGGCCTTTTATAGTTTGGACTGCTGGAGGAGCGACCGAGAATAATAGGAGGGGCAGGCCCAGAAATAATCGGCAAGCCGGATCTTATCTCATATCGATCGTTCAGCTTTCTCCTCATTCCGCCACCAGATGCGCACCAGCAGCAGGCAAGGCGACCCGACTCCAAAGATCGATTCCCCCGACCGCCAAGACCGCGACCGAAGACCGGCCACCGACGCCTGGTTCTTCTCTCCTCGCCCATTCTTCTCCTTCCACCACCACCACCCATGCTCGCGCCGGGATGTCCGGGTTCTTTTCCCCAATTCGTCCTCATGCCACCGGCGTGCAGATTTCCTCCTTTAATCCGTTTTCTTTAATTTCCTCCTTTAATAATTCCACTCCTTTACCAAATTCTCTGCACGGGATTCCTTTCCTTCGCTTGATTGACTTCCTTGAATCCGGCCCCCCACAGCATGGTTCAATTCTCGCGCTCCATCTTTGTTGATGATTGTTGTTTCAAGTCAACTTGTTATATCCCAGAAAACT
The DNA here is from genome assembly GCF_022539505.1 of Lolium rigidum. Lineage (NCBI taxonomy): Eukaryota > Viridiplantae > Streptophyta > Magnoliopsida > Poales > Poaceae > Lolium > Lolium rigidum. The sequence continues at coordinate 249,543,490 of NC_061510.1, read as the reverse complement.
AAGCCATATAAACTGGTGAAACTCGGTATAGGAGAGCGATGTGGGACTATTAACAGAAGCTGGTCGCTCGTCTGGTTCTCCTCCATGGCGTACTGGAGATAAGCCCGTGGAGGAGATGAGCCCAAGGTAGTTCTGGACACGGGCGCGAGACGCTCGTGGGCTTTGATTCCGCGGGCCTATCCTCTCAGTCTCAGGGCCGCGCGTTAGTCTCGTCCTCACGGCTTGGCAGGGAGGAAGATGGGAAAAGAAAAATAAACAAACGAACCGGTACATGGCACATGTAGTATTATGTAGATTAGTGGAAGGGCAAAACGGTCCCAAAAAAGCGTTGACGAAACTTTTTGCAGAAACCTTAGTCTCCTTTATTATTATGTATAGACTAGCTAAAGTCGCCGTGCGTTGCAACGGGTTTAAAATGGTACGAAAGAGTTCTCTCCTTAGATATGGTCCAACGAAAACGGGAAATTTAACTCTATATATATTAATGGGTGTCGGGAGGTCCATCTAAAATTGAATGTATCTATGTCTAAAATAATGTCTAGATACATTCGAATTTAGATAAACTTTTGACATCTAAAAATTGACAGAGATAGTATATTTATTTGGAGAGCTCTCTAAAAAAGTTATTTGGTTTGCACTCACATTTCGATGTAAGCGGAAAACCTCACTCCCTGTATTATATTGATTTTTTGTAACTACCAAAAGTTCCTCTGTAGTTTATAATTATGAAATAGTAAGTAATAAAATCTATCAAATATCTCGGTGTTCTCTTTTTTAACTATCTCTCACACTGAAGCAAAGCACATAGCAAAGAATGATATCTATCCGCATCTCAACTATGCTTTGGGTACATAGATGGTCAGTTGCTGGTATGACTTGATCCTAGTTCCTTCATCAGCTCAACCACGCTCTGGTTTGCACAATCGTTGCATGGCACATGGTAGACAATCAAGCTTGGTTGAGAATCGCACATGGCATCCATGAATAAAGGATAAGCTTTCAGATCAAAGACACAGAAGCCAACAACAAAAGAGAATGTAAAAAACGATACCAATATCTTGTATAATTTAGGACTGCAAATGGCACCCATAAATTAAGGTCAGTTTTAATCGAGCTAAAAATTCCAGTTCAGTTGAAAGACATAGGAACAGCAAGGTGTGCCAAGAAACAAAATTAGCATGGATGCATCGACTAATTCGACTCCCACAAGCAGCAGCCGGCCGACCAGTTGTACAATGGATGCTGATGCTACTTCGTATACAGGATTGGCTCACGCGGTCACAGCTGCATCTGCACATGCGAGAGGAATCGCACATCATCCGGTACCTGACGGTTATTCAACAGCTACGTCTGAACGGCTTTGAGCTCGACCCTTGACGGGGACGACGCCGACGACCGCACGCGATGCAGGGGATGGGGGCAGTGCCGCCGGTCGCCGCACCTGCCGCTAGCATCCGGCACCGAGAGCCTGGATATGCACATCGGTGCATCCCGGCTCCCTTCTCGCCCCTCTCGCATCTGATTTCTCTCCTCCTCGCTCTCGCTCCCAAGCTTCTAGAGGCACGCTCCCGCGTAGCTCCGTTGCACGGCGCGAGGACCAGGGGAAATCGATTTCGCGCTGGAGCTCCCCTTCTCTTGACGACGCCGGCGGCCTGTAGCTCCACGACGAGGCTGCACATTGACGATACGGAGAGGCCTGCAGCTCGAGTGTGTGGCCTAGATCACATCGCCCCCGCCGCCGGAATCGCCGCCTTCGTTGGCGGGCGGTTCGCCATAGCCGAACGCATACGCATCAATTTATTATCGAAGAGATGCTCTGCTCCAATCAACCATTCATGCGCAACATAGCAACAGCAGCTACGATAATTCCTTTGTCCAATCAATCCATCACCAACCTGAACAGCTTCACTTGATTCGCGTGGCCTGGGAAGCCATGCCGGCCGACAACAATAGATCCGGCCTCGATCGTTCCATGCGCCACCACCGCACCTGCCCCGACCCCTCTCTCGCTCATCCATCCTCTCTCGATCCGGTTCAACGCAGTCTCGATCTAGGGACCAACTCGGTTAATCCGCCGGTCCCATGACTCGCCCACGCCATCCGCCTCCCGTTCGATCCCGCGCCCCTTGTCCCGTTCCGCCGCGAGAATCCTTATTGGGGGCGTGCGTGAGGAGGGAAGCAGGGCGTCGTCGTGGGGAGAAGGGAAAGTAATGCCGACGAGGAAAGGAGGGGCGCTGGCGGCGGGGGCCTGGCCGGCGACAGACGTGCCGCTTGGACCACCTTCCCGAGCAGGCGGGGCGTGCGGCTCGTATCTCGCGTCGGTTGGCGCAGAGCAGTTCCGCACGGAGGCTAAGATAAAACGAACCGGTACAGTGGCATTTTGCCGTATTATGCGATTTGGTGGGAGGGTAAAACGGTCCAAAAATTGTTGGACGAAAATTTTGGCAGAAACCTTAGCGCCTTTATTATTATAAACTGGTGAAACTCGGTATAGGAGAGCGATGTGGGACTATTAACAGAAGCTGGTCGCTCGTCTGGTTCTCCTCCATGGCGTACTGGAGATAAGCCCGTGGAGGAGATGAGCCCAAGGTAGTTCTGGACACGGGCGCGAGACGCTCGTGGGCTTTGATTCCGCGGGCCTATCCTCTCAGTCTCAGGGCCGCGCGTTAGTCTCGTCCTCACGGCTTGGCAGGGAGGAAGATGGGAAAAGAAAAATAAACAAACGAACCGGTACATGGCACATGTAGTATTATGTAGATTAGTGGAAGGGCAAAACGGTCCCAAAAAAAAGCGTTGACGAAACTTTTTGGCAGAAACCTTAGCTCCTTTATTATTATGTATAGACTAGCCAAAGTGCCCGTGCGTTGCAACGGGTTTAAAATGGTACGAAAGAGTTCTCTCCTTAGATATGGTCCAACGAAAACGGGAAATTTAACTCTATATATATTAATGGGTGTCGGGAGGTCCATCTAAAATTGAATGTATCTATGTCTAAAATAATGTCTAGATACATTCGAATTTAGATAAACTTTTGACATCTAAAAATTGACAGAGATAGTATATTTATTTGGAGAGCTCTCTAAAAAAGTTATTTGGTTTGCACTCACATTTCGATGTAAGCGGAAAACCTCACTCCCCGTATTATATTGATTTTTTGTAACTACCAAAAGTTCCTCTCGTAGTTTATAATTATGAAATAGTAAGTAATAAAATCTATCAAATATCTCGGTGTTCTCTTTTTTAACTATCTCTCACACTGAAGCAAAGCACATAGCAAAGAATGATATCTATCCGCATCTCAACTATGCTTTGGGTACATAGATGGTCAGTTGCTGGTATGACTTGATCCTAGTTCCTTCATCAGCTCAACCACGCTCTGGTTTGCACAATCGTTGCATGGCACATGGTAGACAATCAAGCTTGGTTGAGAATCGCACATGGCATCCATGAATAAAGGATAAGCTTTCAGATCAAAGACACAGAAGCCAACAACAAAAAGAGAATGTAAAAAACGATACCAATATCTTGTATAATTTAGGACTGCAAATGGCACCCATAAATTAAGGTCAGTTTTAATCGAGCTAAAAATTCCAGTTCAGTTGAAAGACATAGGAACAGCAAGGTGTGCCAAGAAACAAAATTAGCATGGATGCATCGACTAATTCGACTCCCACAAGCAGCAGCCGGCCGACCAGTTGTACAATGGATGCTGATGCTACTTCGTATACAGGATTGGCTCACGCGGTCACAGCTGCATCTGCACATGCGAGAGGAATCGCACATCATCCGGTACCTGACGGTTATTCAACAGCTACGTCTGAACGGCTTTGAGCTCGACCCTTGACGGGGACGACGCCGACGACCGCACGCGATGCAGGGGATGGGGGCAGTGCCGCCGGTCGCCGCACCTGCCGCTAGCATCTGGCACCGAGAGCCTGGATATGCACATCAGTGCATCCCGGCTCCCTTCTCTGCCCCTCTGCATCTGATTTCTCTCCTCCTCGCTCTCGCTCCCAAGCTTCTAGAGGCACGCTCCCGCGTAGCTCCGTTGCACGGCGCGAGGACCAGGGGAAATCGATTTCGCGCTGGAGCTCCCCTTCTCTTGACGACGCCGGCGGCCTGTAGCTCCACGACGAGGCTGCACATTGACGATACGGAGAGGCCTGCAGCTCGAGTGTGTGGCCTAGATCACATCGCCCCCGCCGCCGGAATCGCCGCCTTCGTTGGCAGGCGGTTCGCCATAGCCGAACGCATACGCATCAATTTATTATCGAAGAGATGCTCTGCTCCAATCAACCATTCATGCGCAACATAGCAACAGCAGCTACGATAATTCCTTTGTCCAATCAATCCATCACCAACCTGAACAGCTTCACTTGATTCGCGTGGCCTGGGAAGCCATGCCGGCCGACAACAATAGATCTGGCCTCGATCGTTCCATGCGCCACCACCGCACCTGCCCCGACCCCTCTCTGCTCATCCATCCTCTCTCGATCTGGTTCAACGCAGTCTCGATCTAGGGACCAACTCGGTTAATCTGCCAGTCCCATGACTCGCCCACGCCATCCGCCTCCCGTTCGATCCCGCGCCCCTTGTCCCGTTCCGCCGGAGAATCCTTATTGGGGGCGTGCGTGAGGAGGAAGCGAGGCGTCGTCGTGGGGAGAAGGGAAAGTAATGCCGACGAGGAAAGGAGGGGCGCCGGCGGCGGGGCCTGGCCGGCGACGTACGTGCCGCTTGGACCACCTTCCCGAGCAAAGCGGGGCGTGCGGCTCGTATCTCGCGTCGGCTGGCGCAGGCGGCTCCGCACGGAGGCTAAGATAAACGAACCGGTACAGTGGCATTTTGCCGTATTATGCGATTTGGCGGGAGGGTAAACGGTCCAAAAATTGTCGGACGAAATCTTAGCAGAAACCCTAGCCGCCTTTATTATTAGGTATGTATAAAGCGAGCCTGAGCGTTTCGCTGTATTTTTCGTCAACGCTTTTTTTGGGACCGTTTTGCCCTCCCACAAAAACACATAATACATACACATGCCATGGTACCGGTTGGTTTATTTTTCTTCTTTCCCTCTTGCACTTTTCCTCCGTTCTCGCCGACCGTCCTGACCCGTACAGGGGTGCCTCCCCAATCTTCGCGTGAGAGGCCCACTGCCGTGTGCGCCTGCCAGATCTCCGGGAGATCAAGCCGTGGGGCCGCGCGGAGGAAGGTGAGGCGTACGTAGCCTCAACCGGAACAGAGTGGTGGCGTGGCCGCCGGTAGCATCCAGCCGGGGCTTGAGGTCGTTGGGGACGGCGAGGTCTGGTCGGTGTCGAGGGAACTCGTCATAAGGAGCTAGGTGTCGAGCTCGAGCACGGAGGCGTAGACGACTGGGAGGAACTGGCGGTCGTTAGGGAGCGTCGAGGCGGGGGTCGAGGCCTGACGACGCTCGATTAGAAGGGGCGCGACGAGAGGCTGGGGTCTGGCGTGCGGGCTCGATGCGGAGAACAGGCTGCCGAATCTTCCAGGTCCCTGACGACCACGCACGGCTGGTGTCGAGGCAGTCGGAGAATAAGCAGCCCTTGGCGACCATCACCAAGGCGGCCCCCGCGCCGGTGCAGCCTCGGCCGCGGCCACCACGACGGAGGTGAGCAAGTAGCGCGGATCGATTAGAGGATTAGATGTGAATCCGTTGCTGCGAAGATTGGATCCCTGAAGATGAAATATTGCTCATTCAGTTTCGCGTCTTCCCGCTGAAGGCCATGGCCAGCACTACTTTGAGAGCTGAATCAATCAGGTGTTAATTGTTCGCTCCCTACCTGTTCGTTCATATGCTCGTGAGAGCTCAATTGATCAGCTGTTAACTGTCTGTCGCTCGGATTAATTTATTTTCTTTGTTGTTCGGGTTGTGAAGAATGCACACATCGTCTATTGAATACTTTGGTTAGTAAGTTAAGAAATACAAACCTTCAGTTCGGTCCATATTTTCTTACTCTCCATCCATAAAGGACGTACCCAGTGCTAAGAGCTCTCGCACTGTGCGGGGTCTGACGAAGGTGTTAGTGGCAAGCCTTACCCTCACGAAGTGCAATGTGAGGAGACCACGACTCGAACCTGGGACCTCTTGGTCACAGGCGGTGAGGCTCTACCGCTGCACCAGGCCCGCCCTTCTTACTCTCCATCCATAAAAGATGTTTTTCTATTTAGTGTATATAGTCTCTGCATGTCATGTCAGAGAGTGCAGTAGTTTAGCTCAAACAATGCAGGCTACCAACTTCGGACTTCATTCCCAACGACCTATCCGTCGTTTTCTACTCTCCCACCTTAAGGGAGTGAATACATCTTGGAAGGGATGGCGGGACATGGCTATGGTGACAGCTGAAGTGATCAGCTGAAGCGTGACTCAATCTTTTTTTTGTTGAAACCCATAAACAATAAAGAAGTTAAGGTTTCCGCCATTTTTTATATCCAACTTAAAATTGCATCTATTGTTCAAACCTAATTAGGAAGACTGCCACCACCCAGCTAAAAATAGTTCAGATGCAGGGGAAAAAGGGCAACCTCTGTCGTTCTCACTTCCTTCACCCGCCGCCTGTTGAGGTGGATCTTCCAGACCGTGCACGCACTACTCGAGTGGGTCTCGCCATCGTGGCCGGCTACAGCCACAATCCTATCTCTCGCTTCGCCATTCATGGCACACTCGGAATGCTCCCGACCGAGTACCTCGGCTGCCTTCAAAAAGCTGACTCAACCGGGTAGATCGGATAGCCGTCTTCCGCCACTGGACGAAGTCATCCTCCTGATCTAGAGGTCCAGTCATGGATTGCATCTAGGTTAGCACCTCGTACAGATCGTCCGAGAATGGGCAACCCATAATAAGGTGTCTCATGGTCTCCTTTGATTGGTCTTTGTTATTTGTGCAGAACTGTAACAATTTAGCTTTTTACCATGTTGCTACTATGATGTTGCTAGAGCAATGTTCTATTTTTTTTTTGTTTTGTTTTGAAGTCAGAATACTTTGCCCTCTCGCAGCAACGCGCGGGCATTTTCCTAGTATTCTTCTAAAAGAGGATGCTTTCTTTCAAACTCCAAGACCAGGTGTGCACATGGAGTCTAATTAAGTTGAGTAGTCTTCTTGGTTTAGGCTACAGATCATATTTTGATTTTGCATATGCTTGTGCTTTCTAAATTTAGTACTCCCTCCGTTCCATAATTCTTGCCGCAGATTTGGATGTATCGATTCACGAAATTTGTCTAGATAATATGTCTAGATACATCTAAATTTGTGACAAAAATTATGGAACGGAGGGAGTAGTGATACATCAATTAAAATTAAAGTACTTGCACTTATGTAATCATGGTGATAGGGCTACAATAGGAGGACTTCCTCTATTATTTGTGGTTTGTATACTTGCTAAAGCTGCTTATAAACTGAGTTGTTGAACAAATTACTTCAGGGACATTGTGGAGCTAATCCCTGAGATTACAGATACGAGCTAAAACACTAAATATGGCTGGTGATGAGTATGCATCTGCCATGTTTTACTGCATTGAACAATGTCTGGTAGTCACTTCGATTTTAGTCTTCATACATAGCTGACAGATTCTAGGTTTAAAATTTAGCTAAAAGATTTTTTTTGTCTATGCAATGTGCCCACTGGAATTATTTCTTCCCTTATTTGGGATATCACCGGCTGGTTATTTGGCATGCATTCTCATTTGTTTGTAATTTACAGTAAAATCGCTCTGGTAAGTTAGTGGAGATCAAATTGGACAAGACTGGACCAGTCTGAGGAGTTGATATCTGAACTTACTTGCTGAAAAAGTGTATGCCAGATAAATGCTCTGGAAATAAATTGTCTTTGCTTTTATTTTCTCCATGCTGCACCATGTGAGGTAGGTTTCACATTAACTCACTATTACTACCTGAATAGTTGCTGTTTGGATAAGTAATTCAATTTAGCCTAAAAGGTCCTCTCCTTACAATGGATGCCATACTCAGAGATACAAAAACTGTCTGATACTACATAATTTCATTACCTCAATCAGCCAAGTTTTATTAAGGTCAAAGAAATTAATGATGCAGAAGAGTATATTTAGCAACAAGGAAGGCCATGGATATAGTTCGAATCAATGAGGGAGAACCTTTCTTATTATACTGAAGCTATTGAGGATAGCAGTTTCAGTAATAATGACATACACCAAAATTGAATTATTTCATAGGAAGCTATATCAGGGTTGTAGCATGTGCACTTTATATTGGAAATATAAACTTTTTCCTACGGAATAGAAGTTGATTCATCGGTGATTAAGGATGATAATTGCAGGTTTCACCTTAACACTTCGGTAGAGATATTGGAGTGAGAACATTCTCTCCTTTCAAAGGACATTTTCTACATTTATTTTCTACATACATTTTCTGTGTGACAACCAATCAAAATGCTGACCACTGAAGTTTTTTGCAGGTGTGATTGCAATAATTTGAACAAAGACACTGATTACACGGGTAATAATTACCACCCCTAGCTCGCCTTTTGACCATATCCCACCTCCTATATAGTAACCTGGAATCCTGGATACCTAACCAATCCCCGTTCCTTATCCCCTGCTACAGTAAATCGAGTGAGAGAAAGGAGGGCGTCCCAGTTCCCTCGGTCCGCCGGCGACCAGGCCGTGGTTTCCTTCCCTCTCCGGCGTCTGCTTCGGCGGCGGGGGAGTGGGGGAAACCCGGTTTTGTGTCTCCGGCGTGTACATAGTTTGGATAGGTCTCCCGTCGGCGGCGATTTGATGGAGGTGTCGGCGCCGATTGGAATAAATCCCCTGCAGCTCGACCTCCTTCTCGGCGGCGTCTTTGGTGCTGTTGATGAGTTCGCTAGGGGTGGCTAGCGAGGTGGCGGTGCTGGCTACGTTTTGGATTTTTTTCCTCTGGTTCCTCCGTTGCATCGGTGATGCTCGGCTATGGCGTCGTCGAAGGAATCGGCCTGCTCTGGAGTGGTTCTGCGGAGGATGGAGGTCGTCTTCGTATTCTGCGCCGGTGTCTGCTGGTGGTGGCGATGGCCCACGTAAGGAAGCGCGCCGCCCCGGCCCTGCACCGCACGCCACCAAGCGCGCCGCCCCTGGTCCCTGAGCTGGCGGACCGCCCAGCGCGCCGCCCCCGGGTCCATGCGGTCTCCACTTTGTGGGTTCCCCTCCATGCGGTCTCCACCTGCACAACGGCTGCGCCATTGGGGACGTTAGTGGCGGCGAATCCGGCTAGATCTCGACCTAGGATGGAGCAGGCGGCGGCACAAGTCGGCTGGATTCGACTGGCGGAGAGCTCCACTCCGATTGTTGGCCGGAAGTCATGGCTCACGGGATCTCACATGCCACACCAGCCTCGGAGCAGACGAATTGCTGGGCCACACGCGCACATGCTGTTAGGCGGGGCAAAAGGGGATCGACGTGTTTCAGCCAACCAGAAAAGGACACGTCCCTAACAACAACAACAAAAAGGCACAAACGGACATTTAGTGCCTGTTAGTCCATCCAACGGTGCTGGCATGGATCCAACGGTGATGAATGCATGCACACGTACCCACCTGATCACCAAATTCACTCTCTTTGTCAAAAAGTCGTAATAATGCACGTCATCTTGTGGTTTCGGGATGTCGAATTTCATTAATACTCCACCAGAGATGATTTGTTTGGCACTCTTTAACAAATATATTTTGATCAGTATCATTGTACCTATTTTACACTATATCATTATTTTTATTTGAAAACTTCCTCGGATTACCACTTCATAGGTTCATGGGACACATTTTAGAAGAAAATTAGTTGTCCTCTTTGTCCGATTTGGAATAGAGTGACCATGATGATACCAGACATTAAGATGAAAGGATAAAAATCCCACAAATTGTATGATTTAGTTAACTCCGGAAAAAACTCGCTAGAAGGATACATAAATTCAAATTATATGATTGTATTTAAACTATAAGACGTGCATTGCACGTGCACATTTACTAGTCAGCTTTAAGTACCTAGCGGGATGGATTGGGTGCCGATTTGCAACCCTACAACAAGGTGTGGTCCACCACCATTTTCAACTTATTGTTTGTACAATGCATCTGCATGTGATAAAATGGTGTTTAAATTTTTAGAGTACCTAACACTTATGTATCAGTGTGATTTCATGATCGTCGAGAATCATGCATGTCCACCATTGTATGTTTGATGCATTGGGGTGCATAGATTACTAAATTTCAAATTTGGGATAAGTTGCCGCATGACCGCTTGCTAGAGGATGCTATTCTTCTCGTTGCTCCCATTGTTGAGGCAGAGAAGTTGTATGAAAATTGTAGTACATAGAAAAGACTCGAACTATAGTGGGCCAGTTAGCCGTAGCGAGGCCCTCTGATGCATTTGTTTGGGCTTCTTGTTATTTCAGTAGTCCGGAAAATAAGTGGTCGATCGCTAATAGGGAGATCCTCGCCACCGACTTGGTCGGCAGAGGCGGGGATGCCGCACACCCTCCTGCATGCCCGAGTTAGTAGCTGGGCCTCGACCCACTAGGTAATGTGATTTTTCTTTTTTGATTTCTTTTCTTTTCTTTTTCACTTGTTTCATATCTCTATTTTGGAATATTTATTTTTAGAGATTTCTTTCTAAAACTAATATTTTTAAGGAATATGAACATGTCTTAAATTTGAACAAATTTCAAATATCCGACCTTTTTAAATTTTGAAAAAATCAAATGTTCGTACATTTTTAAATTTTGGATATTTTTTAATTTTGAACAATTTTAAAATCAGAATATTTTTTATTTGAACAATTTTAAATTTGAAGATTTTTTCGAACTTGAACAATTTAAAATTTGAAGAATTTTAAAATTTACACATTTTAAAATTTAAATATTTTCAAATATGCTCATTTTCATATATGTTTCGAATCTAAAAAAAAATCGAAACTGAGAAAAATATTTTACTTTGCAGAAAAAGTAACTACAAGAAAACAGAAAAAAAGAAAAGAAGAATTAAAAGAAACAAAAAAAAACGAAGGGAAAACGCGAAATGGGTCCGGCCCGTACCTGCGTGTGTGTGCGCGGCGCGGCCTACACACCGACCTGGTCGGTGTATAGGATCCGCCCGCTAATACGTGAAGCGGACGGACCGTGAAAGTTTTTGTAGGCCCGGCAGGTTGGCAAGATCACACATTATCTGGGCCGAACATCGATACCCCACAAACACACAATATTACTGCCACACTAGAAAAAACAAATACACACGTCACCCCCATGCTAGCGTAACGTGTTTGAATTTTGAAGATGCCGAATGGTCTTTCACTGTTCGTTGATACTTCTCCGTCTGACAACAAAACCGTCAGGCAACGCAGTAGAAAAAAAGTTTGACGTGATATCTCGTGTAGAAATGTCAATTAATGACAATTCCCAAGAACGACTAGACACGTGCAAATGGTGCTGTCTTGATCTACAAAACCAAAGAATCTGGAAAAATGAAAAAGCTAGGGCACTGCCGCACTGAATTTTCCTCTCAGCTTTTGTCTACATTTTGGTTTTACTGTACATTTTATGAGGCCTTTTGCGTGATGTTTTGCCATCTCTTCTTTGAGCGGTAGAAATGGTGTTTTTTAATTTTTTCCTTTGCGGAAAAAGACAGTTTTCCACCGTTCGCTTATATAGAAGAACATATTTCTGAAAGAATATTTACAGATTCATCTAAT
>NC_061510.1:249518653-249531696 GCF_022539505.1 Lolium rigidum | reverse complement strand
AAGGCATCCCCTTCTTCATCGACAACATTATCAGGTTCCTCTCTTGAAACTATATTTTTATTCGGTCACATCTTATGTGCTTTACTTGGAGCGTCTGTGTGCTTTTGTTTTTGTTTTTGTTTGAATAAATTGGATTACATCATGCTTGTGTGGGAGAGAGACACGCTCCGCTGGTTCATATGAACACATGTGTTCTTAGCTCATAATATTCATGGCGAAGTTTCCTCTTCGTTAAATTGTTATATGGTTGGAATTGGAAAATGATACATGTAGTAATTGCTATAATGTCTTGGGTAATGTGATACTTGGCAATTGTTGTGCTCATGTTTAAGCTCTTGCATCATATACTTTGCACCTATTAGTGAAGAATACATAGAGCATGCTAAAATTTGGTTTGCATAATTGGTCTCTCTAAAGTCTAGATAATTTCTAGTATTGAGTTTTGAACAACAAGGAAGACGGTGTAGAGTCTTATAATGTTTTCAATATGTCTTTTATGTGAGTTTTGCTGCACCAGTTCATCCTTGTGTTTGTTTCAAATAAGCCTTGCTAGCCTAAACCTTGTATCGAGAGGGAATACTTCTCATGCATCCAAAATACTTGAGCCAACCACTATGCCATTTGTGTCCACCATATCTACCTATACTACATGGTATTTTCCCGCCATTCCAAAGTAAATTGCTTGAGTGCTACCTTTAAAATTCCATCATTCACCTTTGCAATATATAGCTCATGGGACAAATAGCTTAAAAACTATTGTGGTATTGAATATGTAATTATGCACTTTATCTCTTATTAAGTTGCTTGTTGTGCGATAACCATGTTCAACTGGGAACGCCATCAACTCATTGTTGAATTTCATGTGAGTTGCTATGCATGTTCGTCTTGTCCGAAGTAAGGGCGATCTACACCGAGTTGAATGGTTTGAGCATGCATATTGTGAGAGAAGAACATTGGGCCGCTAACTAAAGCCATGATTCATGGTGGAAGTTTCAGTTTTGGACAAATATCCTCAAGTCTCTAATGAGAAAAGAATTAATTGTTGTCAAATGCTTAAAGCATTAAAAGAGGAGTCCATTATCACGTTGTCTATGTTGTCCCGGTATGGATGTCTAAGTTGAGAATAATCAAAAGCGAGAAATCCAAATGCGAGCTTTCTCCTTAGACCTTTGTACAGGCGGCATAGAGGTACCCCTTTGTGAAACTTGGTTAAAGCATATGTATTGCGGTGATAATCCAAGTAGTCCAAGCTAATTAGGACAAGGTGCGGGCACTATTGGTACACTATGCATGAGGCTTGCAACTTATAAGATATAATTTACATGATGCATATGCTTTATTACTACCGTTGACAAAATTGTTTCATGTTTTCAAAATCAAAGCTCTAGCACAAATATAGCAATCGATGCTTTTCCTCTATGGAGGACCATTCTTTTACTTTCATTGTTGAGTCAGTTCACCTATTTCTCTCCATCTCAAGAAGCAAACACTTGTGTGAACTGTGCATTGATTCTTACATATTTGCATATTGCATTTGTTATGTTGCTTTGCATTGACAATTATCCATGAGATATACATGTTATAAGTTGAAAGCAACCGCTGAAACTTCATCTTCCTTTGTGTTGCTTCAATACCTTTACTTTGAATTATTACTTTATGAGTTAACTCTTATGCAAGACTTATTGATGCTTGTCTTGAAGTGCTATTCATGAAAAGTCTTTGCTTTATGATTGAGTTGTTTACCCATGTCATATACATTGTTTTGATCGCTGCATTCACTACATATGCTTTACAAATAGTATGATCAAGTTTATGATGGCATGTCACTCCAGAAATTATCTTTGTTATCGTTTTACTCCGCTCGGGACGAGCGAGAACTAAGCTTGGGGATGCTGATACGTCTCCAACGTATCGATAATTTCTTGTGTTCCATGCCACATTATTGATGTTATCTACATGTTATATGCACACTTTATGTCATATTCGTGCATTTTACGGAACTAACCTATTAACAAGATGCCGAAGTGCCGGTTCACGTTTTACTCGCTGTTTTTGGTTTCAGAAATCCTAGTAACGAAATATTCTCGGAATCGGACGAAATCAACGCCAAAGATCTTAGAATCCCGGAAGCATCCAGAACACACCGGAGAGGTCGGAGGGGGCCACGGGCCCACCAAACCATAGGCCGGCGCGGCCGAGAGGGGGCCGCGCCGCCCTATGGTGTGGCCCCCGTCGGCCCTCTCGCGCCGCCTCTTCGCCTATATAAAGCCCCCGGATCGAAAACCCGGATGCGAAGAACCACGATACGAGAAACCTTCCCGGAGCCGCCGCCATCGCGAAGCCAAGATGCGGGGACAGGGAGTCTCCGTTCCGGCACCCTGCCGGAGCGGGGAAGTGCCCCGGAAGGCTTCTCCATCGACACCGCTGCCATCTCCACCGCCATCTTCATCACCGCTGCTGCTCCCATGAGGAGGAGTAGTTCTCCATCGAGGCTCCGGGGCTGTACCGGTAGCTATGTGGTTCATCTCTCTCCTATGTACTTCAATACAATAATCTCATGAGCTGCCTTACATGATTGGGATTCATATGATGATGCTTGTAATCTAGATGTCATTATGCTAGTCAAGTGAGTTTTACTTATGTGATCTCCGGAGACTCCTTGTCCCACGTGTGTAAAGGTGACGAGTGTGTGCACCGTGTGGGTCTCTTAGGCCATATTTCACAGAATACTTATTCACTCGTTGAATGGCATAGTGAGGTGCTTATTTATATCTCTTTATGATTGCAATGTGTTTGTATCACAATTTATCTATGTGCTACTCTAGTGATGTGTTATTAAAGTAGTTTTATTCCTCCTGCACGTGTGCAAAGGTGACGAGTGTGTGCACCGTGTTAGTACTTGGTTTATGCTATGATCATGATCTCTTGTAGATTGCGAAGTTAACTATTGCTATGATAATATTGATGTGATCTATTCCTCCTACATATGCATGAAGGTGACAGGTGTGCATGCTATGTTAGTACTTGGTTTAGTACGTTGATCTATCTTACACTAAAGGTTACTAAAATATGAGCATTATTGTGGAGCTTGTTAACTCCGGCATTGAGGGTTCGTGTAATCCTACGCAAGGTGTTCATCATCCAACAAAAGTGTAGAGTATGCATTTATCTATTCTGTTATGTGATCAATGTTGAGAGTGTCCACTAGTGAAAGTCTATTCCCTAGGCCTTGTTCCTAAATACTTGTTATTGTCTGCTTGTTTCTTGTTTCTTCGCGTTACTACTGCTGCGTTACCTACTGCTGCGTTACTACTCGCTTGTTTATTGTCTCGGGCAAAGCACTTACGGTGCCGTTGCTACTACTTATTCATACCACCTGTATTTCACTATCTCTTCGCCGAACTAGTGCACCTATTAGGTGTGTTGGGGACACAAGAGACTTCTTGCTTTGTGGTTGCGGGGTTGCATGAGAGGGATATCTTTGACCTCTTCCTCCCCGAGATCGATAAACCTTGGGTAATCCACTTAAGGGAAACTTCTTTGTTGTTCTACAAACCTCTGCTCTTGGAGGCCCAACAACTGTCTACAAGAATAGAAGCTCCCGTAGACATCGGTTATCATCCGAACCCCTTCCGGTATTAAGTTGTAAAACAACGAGACAATTGCATTAAGTATGGTGCGTAATGTAATCAATAACTACATCCTTAGACATAGCATCAATGTTTTATCCCTAGTGGAAACAGACACATCCACAACCTTAGAACTTTACGTCACTCGTCCCGGATTTAATGGAGGCATGAACCCACTATCGAGCATAAATACTCCCTCTTGGAGTTAAGAGCAAAAACTTGGCCGAGCCTCTACTAATAACGGAGAGCATGCAAGATCATAAACAACACATAGGTAATAACTTGATAATTAACATAACATAGTATTCTCTATCCATCGGATCCCGACAAACACAACATATAGTATTACGGATAGATGATCTTGATCATGTTAGGCAGCTCACAAGATCCAACAATGAAGCACAATGAGGAGAAGACAACCATCTAGCTACTGCTATGGACCCATAGTCTAGGGGTGAACTACTCACTCATCACTCCAGGAGGCGACCATGGCGGTGAAGAGTCCTCCCGGGAGATGAATCCCCTCTCCGGCAGGGTGCCGGAGGAGATCTCCAGAATCCCCGAGATGGTATTGGCGGCGGCGGCGTCTCGATAGGTTTTCCGTATCGTGGCTCTCGGTGCTGGGGGTTTCGCGACGAAGGCTATTTGTAGGCGGAAGGGCAGGTAAAGAGGCGGCACGAGGGGCCCACACCATAGGTCGGCGCGACCAGGGCCTAGGCCGCGCCGCCCTGTTGTCTGGCCACCTCGTGGCCCCACTTCGACTCTCCTTCGGTCTTCTGGAAGCTTCGTGACAAAATAGGACCCTGGGCGTTGATTTCGTCCAATTCCGAGAATATTTCTTTACTAGGATTTACGAAACCAAAAACAGCGAGAAAACGAGCAAGCTGGCTCTTCGGCATCTCGTTAATAGGTTAGTGCCAGAAAATGCATAAATACGACATATAATGTGTATATAACATGTAGATATCATCAATAATGTAGCATGGAACATAAGAAATTATCGATACGTCGGAGACGTATCACATACTGAGGCAGAACACTGGAGGTGAGAACAGCAGCATCACGAGCATCCTCATCTATCCACTGAGTGTACTCAGTCAGATCCAGCCGGTAAGTCGCAGCGGCAGTAGAGTGGTCCTGGACCTTCCGGTCATAATCAGCCAGAGCAGTGTCATCAGCACTCTTGGCTGCATCCTTATCCGCCTGAGTAGCATCAGGGGCAAGGGCAATAGGTGGCGGTGCAACAGGCACCGTAGGAGCAACAGGGCGCGGCGGACAGGAGACCTCGCCAGAAAGCACACCCCAAAGACGAAGACCGCGCATGTGGACGCGCATGAAGGCAGCAAAATCAGGGTAATTCGCGCCATCGAAGATCACCGGGCAGCGAGGGATCTCAACATAGCCCGAGGAAGACATAGCTCTTTTTTCGCTTTTTTTTCGTTTTTTTTCAGAAGGAAGTCAACTGCAGAGCAAGGAGATCGATCTCAGCATGGCCACGCGCGGGCCGAACGGAGAGCAGGGAGCGGCCAACACGGAGCGGGGGCAGGGAGATCGACCAGGAATCGACCACGGAGCAGGGGCAGACGGAGTCGGGCGGGCGTCGGACAGAGAGCAGCCACGCGCGGATCGTGGGCGACGGAGCTACGCGCGATCACGCGCGGGACAGGCGTACGACGGGAGCAGCACGGATCGGGAGCGACGGGGTCGGGCGGGCGTCGGGCGGGTCTCGCGCCGGGATCGGGAGAAGAGCACCTGCCATCGGAATCGGGAGAGGAGCAGCAGGTCGAGGACGAGGAGCAGATGAACGGGCGACGTACGGAGAAGAACAAGCAACGTCGGCCGGGAAAACTAGAGGATCAATTTTAGCTCTGATACCATGTTAGGGTAATATGCTTGTTGTATTACCAGGGGCCAAATGCCACAATATATAGTACATGTATAGGTGCACATATGCAGAAAGCCCCCTAACATATGGGGAAACTACAATAGACAGATATATACATCTAACATATACAACTCTAGCAAAAAAATATTTGACAGGAGTAGCTAACAGAATTGACGGTAGGGCTAAATAAGAAACCAACCAAACTTTGTTTGTCATGAAAGAAAGAATTTTTCTGCCAGGACCAAAAAAGTAAGGCAAAATTCAACCAGAACGAATTCTCTCGCAGCAGGTTTTTCCCAATTTCCCGTTTGAAATGACATGACACTTCATGCCAACTCCCAAAAAAAACCTCATTGTCTCCTTCCATTTTTTTTTTTCGAGGTTGACGGGGGGGGGAAAAACCCCACCGTTTGTTTTATTATCTCGAGTGGCCAAGCAGCCGGTCTATAATTACAGGGAGGGTAGGCATGTTTGCACTCTTGCTGCCATGTCACACAAAACACAAGTCCGATCCCGATCTGATTGTTGCTTTGAAAAATGTTACTATCACACTCACAACACACAGGCACAACCGCGCAAGAATGAGCAGCACCAGAAGCAGCTTGGCCCACTCAATCTACATGCCACAGCTTGATTGATCTATCTTCACATTAGTGGCAGCAATCACCATCCATTAGTTGATCACTGTCATAATCATCCTCTAGATCAACTGAGCACGGAAGCAGTAGCTACGATTCCTGAGAAGGACGTGTCACTAGGAGAATACCGCAAATTAGAAGACGGGCTTCAAAATATTATTATCCCATAACTTAGTGTGGACGATTTGGCTTTCAGAGAGCCATTTTTTGAACACTCAAAATACCCAATATTTTAGGCTACATAAAAAATAAAAATATGGAAAGAAAGTAATTAACCGGCCTGTGTGGCGAACCGGTATGTGAGGAGCCTAGGAGAGGTAGCCACCAAATCACCTAGGGTTCTGTTCCTGGTTCCTCTTGTCGGCAATGTTGCCGGTTCAACCGCCTCTAGTTGCCTTGGGGTCTTGGGGCTTTGAAGATGTGTCGGACCACACGATCCATCACCAGTTAGGGTTTCCGTTCTTTGTCTATGGTTTTAGAAGTCTTTTTCTATATGATGTCATGGTACCTATAACCTGAAATCAGAATAAGTTCTTTCTCACCCTATCCTCACTCTGGTCATGCGTCTAGCACCAACGGAGGGGGCATGGAGTCATGTGCCCGAAGGATCTCCAAGGATCGTTTATTTATGTTAGTTGGTGTTAGTCTCTTCAGATTTATGGTTATCATTATTCGCGACGGTTGTTTCTCTGGTGCGTTAGCACGATGACTTCCTATTTGTCTAATACAACAAGCACTATTACAAAAAAAATTGTTTTTATAAAATCTTAACATTTGGGTAATACTTTTTAATGAAACTTTCTTTAAGATCATCCCAATAAATAATACTAGCAGTGGGTAATGATAATAACCATTCTTTAGATTTTTCTCTAAGAGAAAATGGGAATAATTTTAACTTGACAATATTGTTTTCCACATTTTTAAACTTTTGCATACCGCAAATTTCACAGAAATCATGTAAATGCATAGAGGCATCTTCACTAGCACTACCTCCAAATTTTTCCCCAATTATAAGATTCAATAACCCATGACTTACTTCAAAGCTTTCAGCAGTTATCTCAGGTGCAGTGTTAGGTTTAGCAATAAAGTGATTATTAGGAGTGTTTGTGTAATCACACAACTTAGTATTTCATTTATAAGATTCAATAACCCATGATTTTCAGAAGATAGTTACTACTACTTTTTATGTGTTTTTAAATTTTTATGAAAAAAACTATCAAGCAAAGAATAAAAATAAAAACACGCAAGCAAAGGCAAAAAAGACGAATAAATTTTTTCCCCAAGCTTCTTTCTCCCATGCAAAGACAAATAAGAACAAGCAAGCAAAGATGTAAAATCTAAAAGAGATAAGAAAGCTCACAGTGGTGTTACCTCCCCAAGCTTTGGTGAGACACAGTTGTAAGAAGATTCTTCTAGAAAATACCTTTTACGCAGCAACCACTATGATGTAACTCTTTTCAGCTCCCCGGCAACGGCTCCATAAAATGTCTTGATGTTGCTAGGACTCCAAGTGCAGAGTGTTGCGATAGCAAAGTATTTTCCCCACAAGGGTGACTCGAGGGTTATATCGAACTCTCGAGGAACTGAGCAAGGAGTATTCTCTTCTCTCTCCTTCTAGCAATCCCGCAAAGTAAAATAAAAGCCTTGTATCCCCAACTCCACCGTGAGGTTGTCAAGCACAAGATTTCGTGTAAGTAAATAAAACACAAGTAAAAATAAAGCGAGTAAAATTAGATAAAATATAGTAACTAAGAAAAAACTGTAAAGGGGTTGATTGCTTTTGGTGTGTTGGATGCAACTAAGAAAAGTAAATATTTTCCTATTTTCGAATTAAAATAGTGCAACAAATAGAAAACAAGATAAAAGCAATATAAATGTGTTTTTATGATAAAACATAGACCAGGGTTCATGGGTTCACTTGACTATTCTCTCTTTTAAGTAGTAGTGGACAAATCACAATTCATCAATGAGATATGAGGATACAAAAATAATAACATGAGTAAGATACACATTCATATGAGCATCACGTACGAGATGATGCAATACATCTCTCTTATACTCCACAAAAAAGGTAGAACTCCATGCAATCTTGTATTCAGAATTAACAGAGCATAGCCATAAGTACTTTGACATGATGTTTGAATATAATATATGCTACCTTGACCAAACAAGATCATCACTTTTGTCACATGAGAAACATAGCACATCATTCACTTTATCCCTAGTGAGGTAGCAAGAGAAAAGACAAGGCCATAATAGATCAGCTCGCTAAAACCATGTTACTCCATCTAATACACACATCACCCCACACACACTCTTGCATAGATGTTGGATCAGAACAAATAATTACGAACATGGTACATAATATGCATCTATCAATACATCTTGCACATAATACGATCAAATCTCATAGCACAATATCATAGAATAATGATCCACCATATAGGTATTACAAATATGACCATAATCATGTGAGGCAGCTCATATGGCACTAAGAACTATGAAGAACATGAGAGAAATAGATCAAGATACTTCCACAAACCCGTAGTCCAGAGGTGGACTACTCTCCCTTGATCATGGTGATGATGATGAAGACGTTAGAGAAGGTGGAGATCCCCTTCGGCGGTGATCCTGGCGGAGTTTCCCTCTCCAATCTTCTCTGTTGCAGCCTTTATTTTCATGTTTCTTTCTTTCTGTAGCGCTCTCCTCCCGAGAAATCTTCGATAGTGATTTTTAGGTCAAAATACGTCGGTGGGTGAAAGAATCAGGTCAATTGGACAATCGACGGTCGAAAGAGTATGGGTGGCGCGTCCTACATGTTTGGGCGCGCCACCTGTGCTCTTTTTGGCCTCAGGCCCATCTAGGCCTCCTCCAAAGTTCCAGGGTGCTTCTCCCGATGAAAAAGTGACGCCCCAAAAAATTTAGGTCAATTTGACTCCGTGTAGGTCTGTGAAAGTGAAAAATACACAAAACAGGGTTTTCCTGTTCTGCAGAATTATAAATCAAATAAAGGGGATCATTGGTATATCCCCATAAATCAATGTAAAACATGATATTAACATCATATATGTTGCAAATATGTGAGAATTCAATATGATAAAGGAAAAAGATCATGTATGCATTTTACATGCATCATTCACGTAGAGGATATGGGGGATTTGATCCCGGGGGACGCCCAACACTCCCATTTACCTTTTTCCCTTCGGGGGACCATATTTATTACGAGAAAAGGAGGCGATTTTCCTTTTGGGTTCACGCAAAATTGAAAGTAAACATGCAACTAAAAAGGTAGAAGAATCAAAACAAGAAAATGGAAAATATGAATGCAAAAGGGCAGATGATTTTGACCTCCCCAAGGTTAGGATTTTGGCCTAACTTGGCTCACTCATCATCGTCATCATTTGGCGGCTAGTTGTGGTGCAGGTAGTAGTTCGGGAACGTGCTCATTAAGTGGGTGAAGTTTAGAGTCGGTTTAACAAAATTGGCATTCATGTCGTGCAACGTGTTCTCCATGTCACTCACGCGAGTAACCAGGGACATAGTTGTGTCTGGGTGGTGGCGCTGGTGGTACATACTATTGCTGCTGCACATAGTCATTCTAGCCCATGTCAATCCATCCTTGTTGATGGTCCTGATCATGTTGGCCTCCTCCTTGCTCCCAAGCAGAGTTGTTCTCCTTGTTGGGAACCCTTCCAGCGATGACCCTCACTTTGATGTATTCCTCCTTAGAGAGAAACCAACTATCCTTCCCTGGCAAACCAAAATCTTGGACAAAATCAAAAATTTCCTGTTGCATAGGGCCCCTTGGCTAAAATAAAAAATCGGTAAGCATAGAGATGATGATTAGGGCCATAACCCCCGCCCCCCTGAATTTGGTGTTAGCCATATGATTTCTATCCAGACACTAACTTCCTTCAACAGGTCGTTCAACAGGAATAGGGCAACCTTTTGTGTAGGCTATTTGGGTGACCAAACATCCACATCGAATATCTCCTGCGTGTGCCGACCTTTGGCTCCGGAAGTGCTAGATGAGAAAAGCACGAAGGTTAACCTTGTTAACCATGCCCGGATGGAGAGCCATGTGAAGAACACTGTGGCCTAGCATTGCCACGATGTCTCCTCTCCCAAACAAAAAGAATGCAGCAAAGTAGAGGATGGTGGGGTTCAAGACCGTACAGTCTTGCTATGCAAATAGTCGTAGTTCTTGTGAACATACATTCTCTCCCAAGAAACCGTTTCCTGAGCGAGGGCTTCATTAGTCATATCGAGTTCTCCTTCATAGGAAAACCCGAAACAATCATAGAATTGCTCAAAGGTTATGCTGAGAGGGGTGTTGCTAAGTGTAAAGCTCACAGTGCAATGTTGTTGGTGTGTGACAAGGTTGTTAGAGAAGGTTGAGAGGAACTCCCAAGTGGTTCTTGTAGGTGTCGGTGTTGAGGGAGGAGACGACCTCCATGCCCGAGTTCTGGACCATGGTGATGAGGTCCTCTTGCAACCCATTGTGCGAGAGAAATTCTTCATATACTGACTTCGTGGGCAGCATAGTGTGAGAACTGGCCCTCTTGTAGCCCTTGTCGAGGGCACCCTTCAAAGAACCGCCCTCAACACGAGAGCTCTTGGTCACCTTCTTTGAGCCCGAAGCTCCGCCATTTTCATTGTGGCCAAACATCCTTCCCAAATTTATTGTAGTGCAAAATTTTAACGCAAAACTATGTACACACACATACCTCTTAAGTTCTGGTCTTGGGCAGCATGCCCAAAATTTCCCGAGCATGGGCCTGAAATTGTTGGCCCGACTACCAAGCCAGGCCTAGGAAGTGCGAAAACACGATTTAACGAAGAAGCCTTGCCTGATGGACGGCTTTTTAGTCCAGCCAGGCTTGGGCCTAGTTTTTCTGTTGGGCTTTCTATGGCCCGACCCGAAGCCCTACACGCCCCAGATGCTAGATGCCGGGGGCGTGATTAGAGATGCAGTTACTGCCGGAATCAATGGCTTCACCAACTCGTGTGACTTTGCCCTTTCCAGCAACGAGGCAGGAAACATATGCCTTTCCAAGTTTTCCGTTTGAAATGACACGACAGTTCATCCCAACTCCCTTCTCTAGGCTCCTCCACACCCTGCAGCTCCTCCTACTATCAGGCAGGCCCGCGATCTGAGATGACACTTGAAGCCTGTATAGGTAGGCATGTTTGCACTCTTTGCTGCCATGTCACACAAAGCACAATCTCCCGGTCTGATTTTTGCTCTGAAGAATGTTACAATCACACTCACAAACACAGGCACAATCACACAAGAATGCGAAGGACCAGAAGCAAGTTGGCCCACTGAATCAACACGCAACAGCTTGATTGATCTATCTCGACGCTAGTGGCATCAATCACCATCCTGTAGCCGATCAATGTCATAATCTGCGTCGCCCTCCTCTGGCGGCCGAGGGGCAAACCCTAGCCGCCACCACTCACCCCCCACCTCCTCCCTTCCCTGCCTCGCCGCCGCCGGAGGGGGGCCGGCAAAGCCACGCGCTCCCCGAGGATGGTGGCGGCGGGGCGCTTTCTCCCCCTCCCGCGTCCCTGGCGAGAAGGAGCTCGCCCGGGCGCGGCTCAGGGCGGCGGGCGCGGCTGCGGGCGCGGCGGCGGGCGGGTGGTGCTCGCCGGTGTGCGGGCGTGGCTCGGAGACGGCGGGCGCGGAGGGCGCGACGGCGGGCGTGGGCGCTAGGCGGGAGCGGCGGCGGGCGTGGGTCGCTAGGCGGGCGCGGCGGCGGGCGTGGCCGCTAGGGCGTGCGCGTGGAGCTCCGGCGGTCGTGGGGGCCGGGCCTGATCCGGGCCGGGCTGGCCATGGCGGCGCGGCGGTTGGCCGACGCGGGCCCCCCCCGGTCGTGGAGGTGCTGCGGTTTGTCTGCAGCAACGGCGGCCACGGCGAGGGCCCCGGGCCGGGAGGGCTGCGTGGCGGCGGCTTCGGTGTTGGCCACAAGGTTGCTACGGGGGTCTGCGTGGTGGTTGGTGTGCCGTCGCCGGCGTGTGGAGGCCGGGCGGGCGTGGCATGTTCCCGGGAGGAGGAGCTCGGCGAGGGCGCGACGGGACGGCGGCCTCGGCTTCCTCGGCGGTGTGGCGGCTATGGTGGCCAAGTGGGCGGCGTGGCGGTCGGACCCGGGAGTTCTTGTCTACGGTCTTCGGTGGTCGTCTTCGGGCCCCGTGTTGGTGTTGGTCGGCGTCCCCTCTATGTGGCGTTCCGGCGGCGCCCACGGTGTTCTTCGGCGATGCTTCGTTGGCTACGGGCGCGTTGCTCCGGGGTTAGAGATCCGGCGGTTGCGGTGGTGGTCTCGTGCTTGGTCCTCTTTGGGCGGGCGCGAGTTTTCTTGGGACTCTTCGCCGGGCGAAAGCTTTGTCTTGGCGGCCGGCCGGGACCGACGACGGTGACGCCCGTGGGCGCCGCTTCCTTCTTGAAGGCGTCGTCGAAGTGGGTGTCTCTTGATCTCCGCCCGGCTCTCCGGGAAACCCTATATCCCTCACGGGATCGGGCGTGGGCGGCGCTCTTGTGTCGCTTGCCTCTTGGGGCCTCGCTTTGGAAGTCCGCCGGTCGAGAGGGTTTGTGGTGTGTTTTGGCGGTTTCGGCGGTTTCGGTGGAGGCGGGTTCGTCTTCGGCCGAGTGGGTCGCGGCCTCGGGGTCGGTGTGGTAGTTGGAGCGGTGGCTCCGGTCTTTTCGCCTCCGCCCGTTGCGTTGAGGTGTGGTGTCGACCTGGTTGGTCGTCGACCCGTGTGGAGCGCAGCCTCGGGGCCGGCGTGTGGTGTCGTGTTGTACGGTTTTTCGGCCAGTTTTCCTCATAAACGGGCCAACTCTTTTCTCCTATATCAATGAAAGGCAAAGCTTTTGCCTCGTTTCAAAAAAAAAAA
>NC_061510.1:249408112-249518553 GCF_022539505.1 Lolium rigidum | reverse complement strand
TGAGCTGCACGAGGTCGTGCGCCAAGGCGCACATCTAAATCTAGTTTACATTAACCTTTTGATAGGATACTACTAAACTGGGGCATTCCTCTCTTCCCTTCAATGTGACTTTGGAGCAACTGGGGAGCATAAAGACCACCGATGGTCTTGCTCAAGTTCATAATTTCATGTTCACCAGCTAAAGAAGCACCTCTATTTCCAAAGGCAGTTCTGTTTGCAGACAAGCTTATAGTGTACTGAGAATTTTCGAAGCTAGGGTATAAAAAGTGAATACAAACTAATCTCGTGGCTGGGCAGTTGCCATCAAGGGTTTATGCACACAAAACAAAAACAGAGAGCATTTTGCTGCAGCTAAGGTTCCCGGCAGACCATGCCCACCAGATCTTAGTTGTAAAAGAATGAAAGACTCTTCTGACAGACAAGTACTATGCTAAAGATAATTACATGACAATAACAAAAATTCAGACACTATGAACAATAATACAGCTGTTGAAGAATCAAAACAGAAATGCTTTGCGCAACATAACTTACAGGTTATAGTAGGAATTAAAACACAAACACTGCATACAAATTATAGTCAATACTCAAATAGCTTGAAATCATACGTACCAGATCGTTAGACAAATAGTTGGACAGCTTACATACAGCGGACTCACAAATAGTTAAGACATCTAACATAGCTGACCGATACACAAATGCTTGAACAAACAAACCACAGCGAAAACATAAAGAGATAGAACTGGGTCAAGGGTATCATACTCCCTAACACTCAGCATAGGACACTGAGATTGCTCTTCCTCGTAACAATGGCTGACCAAGCAACAGTAACCTCCACCTTAGAGTCGCCAAGGTCACACATACCTCGGCTTATGTTGCAATATTTGGACGGGAACTTCACATGGCCTCTTGCAGCAATATCTTCAGGTTCCAGGCAGCGTTTTTTCCCTTGGCTTTTCGCAAGTGACTCTGAGTAGGCTTGTATGACAATTTTCATGCTTTCTTTCCATGGCACAGAAACAACACGCCTCGACAGATCAAAGTAGCCATCCGAGCCCATTGGCATCTCGACACCATCATCAAAATCACGAGAATCAAGTAGCAGGATTTCCTTGGACAGATCCATAACGTCATCAACGGTGCCTTTGCTACCCATGAGCAAACGCTCCTCAGGCGGCGAGTAGCACACAACCCGGCCTCCATATTTGAAAGGGAATAGGCTACCTTCAACAATGCGGACACCCAAAACGGTGGCCTGGACAGTTTCTGGATGATGCTTCAGGCTTATCTCTGCTGTGCATTTGCAGTTCTCTAATTTAATAGAAACGGAATCAGTAGTGCAAACGCCCCAGTAATGGTAGCGTTTGTTCATCAACGGTCTGTCCTTGGACTCTGTTATGCCCTTAAGTTTTAGTTCGACTTCGAAGTCAACAGGGTCCAAAGCGATAATTGCCCGAGATGGGCCAGTCAGGCGCAAAATCTGATCCTGCAAGGATTGCCATCATCATCAACAACAATGACACATGCAACGAGGAGAGAAATAAAAAAGAAGATTGAATATGGCACATACATCTTCTGTGAGTATTTGGCAGTCGTGCCTTGGCCGGTAGAAGAGAAAGTTGCGGTTGCGATCAACTTTGTCTCGGGCAGCAACCACGCCATAAACATAGAGTGGCCAGTTCAAATTTTCGCCTTTCATTTGAATTTTGAAGGAGTATATCTGCAGGCTGCTCTCAGTGGTTGCAATACCGATCATGAACGGGATGCGTTCGGGTGTCCAGTGTGTATAGTACATGGGACTCAATGTGGCTACATCAGCAATTAAGTCAAGCGTTAGAAATTACTAACATTCTATCATTAAAAGGAAGGAATCTGCTTGAAACATGAGCACAGTAAAATAAGAGAAGCATGAAGTGAAGTAAATTACACAAATACTGTATGAGCCAAGTATGAAACATCCTAGCTAATTGCATGTTTGTGTTTACTTACTGATGGTTTCAAAGGAACCGAAGCAAGAAAATTCAGAGCCTGAACGGTACACAGCGAATTCACTCTCCTCCAAAGCCATCTGCTCCTTGACAGCTCTTGTGGATTCCGTCTCCTCCTCCTTGTTCTGGTACTGATAATTGTGAGTATACTTTGCCTGGAAAGGGATCAGTGGCAATTTGGCGAAGATCTCCCTCTTCCTTATCCAGAGTTGTTGGGCAGCCATGATATCCTTCCACTTCATGTCCTGACCATCATCCCCATCCTCACCACATTTCAGTTCGGCCATATTCGCATCCACCTGCTCGAGAAGCGTGACATCCCTGGCAGCCATCGACTCATCAGTCTCCATGTAGTCCTCACCCTCAGAATCGAGCTCCAGGATCTTCCGCTCCTTGTCAGCCCCTCAATGGCTTCCAGACCATTCGCACGCCTCTTCAGAAGATGCTTCGCAACCACGACTTCTTCCCCGGCGCCATAGCTCCCGATTGCTCTCACTCGTATGATCGCCGCCGCCACCACCGCCCCATTCGCTACCTTAGGGTTTCTACGAAGGGCAGCGCTGAGCCGGGGGATCAAATCTCCGATCCCCCGTGTCGCCAGCCCTTGGATGCGAGCGACAGCGACCGTCTGATTCGAGTCACCCCTCGGGCGCAGAAAAAGAAACACGTACTCCCAATCCCGCACGATCCTGGCACCAGGCGGAGATGTCAAGTCCCTGCAGTACCACCGCCCGCCGGCAGCACCGCCGCCCGGTCCGGCAGCACCGCCACCGCCGCTGGCCCCATTGCAGCACGGCGGCGCCTCTGTTTGTAGCAACCTTACAGCAACTGCCGGTTGCCGGCGACGCTTGTAGCGCTAGCTGCTACCGCAGCTGCCTTTGTAGAATACGCCACCGCGCAGCCGTTTGCGCTGACGCCGTCGCTCCGCCGCCTCTTGTAGCAGCCGCAGTCGCGCCGCTGCCCTTTGTAGCAGTTGCTGCCGCCTTTTGTAGCAAGCGCCTCCGCCCGTTGTAGCGCACGCCGACGCCTATTGTAGCATATGCCGTCGCCTCCCAGCCCTTGATGCAGCAGCGGCCGTGGCCATGGCGGTCGGGCCTGTACCAGCGTCGGTCGCCCATCGCAGCAACTCCGGCCGCCCGTGGCAGCAACTCCAGGTGACCAAAGTAGCACATCCCGGATCCACCGGCAGCAGGCCACCATGGACTTGCAGCAGAGGACGGGGACATGGATGACGGCATGTAGCAATGTCGGCCGCCTGTGGCAGCAACGCCTCATCGCGATTGTAGCAGCGCCGTCGCCGGGGGCATGTAGCAAAGCCATCGCCGGGGGCTTGTAGCAGCCCCGCCTGTGGCATGTAGCGGCCCTGGGGGCATGTAGCAACACTGCTGGGACCATATAGGCGGCGCTCGGGATGGAGGCGGAAAGGAGTGAGTCCATGCCGGCCGGCGACCTCCCCTGGCTCTCCCATGGGGGCAGACCACCTAGGTGTTTGGAGCCGCGGTGGGATGAGCGACGGCGCTTCGGGGGGGGGGGGGTGGTAGCGGCGCTTCGTGGGGTCGCTCGGCGGCCTTGCGTGGGGCGCGGTCATGGCCTTGTATGCCCTTCCCGTGAGGATGACAGGAAACGACTGGACGAATAGCAGTTGTGAGGAGATAAGGTTGTGGTGGGTCCCAGCGTTGTCTCCATCCAGGAGGACACTCGGCGCGTGTACGAGGCGGAGGAAAGAAACACGGGATCCTCCGGGAGATCAGTAGCTTGAAACGGGTTGGGTTGGGGCGTACGTTGGCGTGGAGGGCACATCGACGCGGCGGGTCTTGGAATCCGAGCGCTCCACGTCCCACGATTTGGGTCGTGGCGTCGAGCAGTGGGTGGTAAAAGAAAAATGTTAATTAGATGGGCCAAACCTGTGTCTGCGAGCTCCTCGCCTCCTCGGCCATCCAATCCACTTATCCATTTGAGGACCAAACTTTTTATAGTGAGTATGAAAGATCGCTTGCAACATTTTCTTCTGCGAGCTCTAAAAGTTAAGAAAAAGCTTACAATATTTCGAGTACACACTTTAGCATAAAAATGTATGCAACAAATATACATGTGTTTGTAGCAAAATATAAAGAAGCATGTTGACTTGTCCAACATGAAAAATCAGCGCATCCAACATTTCTGCCCAAGGCACAACCAACATTGCAGAAACAAGTTTGAAGCATTGTAGAAAACTCTTTGTAGCATACACCCATGAATATTGCATCATTTTACTCCTACTTATACAACAAAAATGATATAAGCTTATAGCGTGTCGAAACACCCTTTCCAACATTCAGAAAAAAAAAACCCGCTAACCTCCACCATCACCAACTCGTTGTCCTCGAGCACACTGATGACAGATTCAGTTCACCGTCACTGGACTAGCGACCCTAGAACACATCTCCCCCTCCCCTCGAGCTCACAGGTTGCTGTGGACTAGATATATTGGAGCTCCCTCCGCGAGCGTTCATGGTGGTACGACAATACTCCATCGCGGCACATAGGGCCAGGATATGTGGCGTCAACACTCGCTGGCCTACCTGTACGAACATCAAGAGCACTGCGACACGAGTGTTGCACCTAGCAAGAAAGAGTGACATGTGAGACATGAAAAACGATGTGCTTGTGCGTGGGCCGCTCGGGAAGAAAAACAAGTCTCTAGACGAAGCTAGATGATCCATAAACCATCATATTATAATCATCTCAGGTTGGTTCTCCCGAGTCACTCACAAATTTTGGCTTATCCGTATTTGCAATGTTATTTATAAAATCATCTTCAAGATGCTTGTGAGAAGATTGAAACACCCCTATGTGATATTTTTCCCAAAATTCAGAGTGTGTTTCAGCCAGATAGGGGGGCTACAAATAATGTTTTAGTATCCTACGAATGCGTGCATAAAATTAAGAATAAGATTACATGGCATCTAGGTATGTTGCAAAGTGAAATATATTTTCTTGGAAAAAATGGCGTTAAAGGTTTATATTTGATAAAAAGTGGGTTGACCTGTAGGAGTTTGACATCCGTCGGTTCCTGATGTAGTTATGTCCTCTATTCTGAACGATTGTAACAAATTTCTTAAGATATAAACTTTCTTTGATGTCAATTTTTTTTTGGATGATCTGATGATGGCGTTTCTCAATCCACCAACAACCCTATTTCAATGCTCCACTAAAACTATTGTATCCGTTTGACTTAAACTGAATTTGTTGTATCATTTTGTTTGGCTTGTCAAAACCCTCTTGAAACTGTTCATGTTTATGTTTTGACTGTTATGAGCATCCATACATAAATGTTTTGTGTCATTTTGTTTAGGCTGAAAAATGGCATTCCGTTGTAATCCATAATTATCTTAAGGCACTATGGAACCATGACAATGATATGTAGAACTAAAAGAAGCCATTTGTATGCGGTGATTGAGCGACGTGGAGTCTACCGAGGAGGAAAACGTCGAGACTTCCAAAAAGGAGGCATTGGGGCTAGGGAAAAGGAATCATTAAGTGTGGTTGTCGCAAGGGAGAGAGAATGTAGGACCTAACATAGCCGGCTTAATCAATGGCGCAGCCAAAAAATGCAACAAACAAATAATAGGGGCAGACAAGAGGTAATCGTTCAGTGTCAAATACTTGGAGATGTTCTAAATATGAGCATTGAGAGCTCCTATTCTCCTTCCCGTGGATGTATGATAACATAATCAAACGCTAGAGCATGCGGTCATAGAGGGACAAATTCTTATGTACCTCCCAGCCGGATTTGTGTCTGCTCAGGCTAGCTATAGTGGTAGTATCTTAGCTAGTATCATGCACATTGGTCCCACAAAAATGGTGATGTGGCAGCTAATTCAGGAGGAGAGATGAGATTAGAGTATCATAGGTAGATGCCGTATAATAGCGCATATCACGAGAAAAGTTAATATCAAACAAATATTATACATTAATTTGCATTGAGATTCTAAATATCAATAAATATAGCATAAGTATGATACTACTTCATGATACTACCCATTATAGGGATAGTATCATACACAAGTATCATATGCATGATACTAGTATATGATACTTAACACCATGGCCAGCCTCAGGAGTCAAGAGGTCAAGTCGTCACGCAGCCGTCGTAATGAGGCGCAACTCGTTGCGTTCTGATTGAGGGGATCGAGCTATTTGTTGGGGAGGCTGATGGGAGGGTAGTTATTCGTGTGTCTCACGTTTAACTTTGTTGTTGAGCTATTTGGTGCTGCATGGTTGAGGTACCAGGTATATCTATGCTCGGGACTAAAACTGAATTTCTTAGCTAAACAAGTTTTTTTTTCACCGTAGGATGCTACAGTTTGTTCAAACAGTAAGAGGATACTGGTACAGCCCGGTCCAGGATCAGTATGGGTCTCTATTTCATTACTATAGTCTCTGGCGTTTGTAAGGGCTCTTCTTGGGCTGGGCCTTTGCGGAGAGCTCCCAGGTAGTTAGTATATGGCCCTTCAGATCCTGCAATTCGGGAAGTACTCGGGTGCGGTGCAAGGGAAGCTGTAGTCAACATCTGGACTGTGGTGTTGCCAAAGGTTTACTACTCATTGTCTAGTGGCGATCAAGGAATTGGAGCTGCCACACCGTGTCGATGAAATCCAAGACGTCAACAAGCTGAACAGTAATTCCAAGAAGCTAATTAATGTCCCGCCATGAAATCCAAGAGTCCGATGGAGATCAGGCTCACTACCTAGCTAAGTTTTCTCGTTCTGAGGTTGGTCGGCATATGTGTGGTTTTTTGATGAATAATAGGGGGCTAGCTTCTGTTGGAATTTGGCCTTGGTCTTAGTCCATATCACAATACAAATTTTGAAATTCTATTTATCCCATTTATGTATAGCAAGGCGGCGGGAGTAAAATTTATTCCCATATTGCTAGTTGAGAGAGAAATATGAAGTGGTTTATAAGGGCTGCCTCCTTCCAGAACCTTGCGTTGTTGTCATCGTCTTTCTCATCTTGTACTTTGGCGTGGACCAATATACGGGACAGTAGGAATCCGGATGTCGGAACCCCGCCTCTGTACGGGTGAGAGGCAATCAGGTTTTGGAAGAGCGCTTACGCGCGACTGCTGGCAGCACGACGTCGTCCTATGACAAGTTCCCTAGCGATGACTTCTACCCTAACGTCGACGACCTTCTCCTCGGCAACCTTAACATGGGAGATAGAACCGATGATGATGTCGGCGCCGCCGCGCTGCTGTTGCTCAAACTGCAGAGTATGTGATTCTCCTTCGTCTATGTCACATCTTGCTGGAGTTTCTAGTTTTGGTGTTTGCAGTAGACGCAATAGGTTTATCTTGTTTAGATGCTATGTGCTCATCTACTCTCTTAGTCTACATGATTAGTTTTAACACTATTTCACTTATCATGCTATGTCAATTATTTGTTCAGATTAAATTATATGGTAATTTTCTGATATCTTCAACAGCTTCCGAGTGCTGCGTTTTGTGGCTCAAGCTATATGTAATTCTATTATAAGTTTTTTGAAAACAACATTTTGAAGTTTGAGAAAATTCTGAAGAAAAATCCTATAGATGTAAGAAATGATGTATTCTATCAGGGTGAAAAATCTGAACTCAATATTTCAGGCTGTGCAAAAATGACGAAATTGAGAATTTGAAGTGTACAACTTCCAAAAAAATTCATTATTTTGGGGTCTAAACTCTAGAATACAAGGTGTTCAAAATTGGCATTTTGCATGATAGTAAAATATGCCATTTTCAACATCTGTTTTTTCAAGAAAAATAAACTTGAAAATGTAGTTTTCAAACTTTTGAAGAGAAAAGCTACATGTAGCCCGGGCTACTTTTGCAGTTTTTCGCCAGCTTCCACTAAAAAATGTTATGATTTGGAGGCTGGCATGTAAAAAAGTTATGTTATGGACGAAAGTTGGGGTAGTTTTGTTTAGTTTGTCAGCTCAGGCCCAATACCGATCCACTAAAAAGGATCCTGTGATCCTGCTAAAACAAAGCTCCCTGTACCGATGCACAAACGTTCTGACAGCAGCACAAACACGTACTGCTATATCAGTGGTGATAGACTGATAGTATGCTTTAAACAAATTCGCGTGCATCTTGTTTTCATGCAGATACACACACATACGTTCTGACAGTAAAATGACAAGTAAACAAGCTCGGCATCCTGATCTAGGCCGGATTGTGTAATCTATCTATCTCAATTCTCAACACGCAGTGTATCACGTGCACGCATGGGAGCATGCGCTCGCGCAAAACATATTCGTAGCAAAGGAAGCCTACAAATGCGCGCAGAAGCAACAGACAAGAGGAACACGAACGGTCCGCTACCGATGCATGCATGTGTTCCAACTCGTTTGAGGAACCCTAGCTAGAGGTTCTTTCACGGTTGGATCGAGGCAGGCAGGCAATAATCTGCTCATGATGGATATGTGTGGTTCGAAGTGACGCTCTCTGCCAAAACATACATGCTTGGTTTGGTTGTTTCTTGCTTTGTCGGCGTGTGTCACAGCCTCAACAGTGAGAGTGCATCCATGGCTAATGCATGGTTGTAGTTTCCAATTTCCATGTATGTGAGCTCTTGCGAATGAAACTATTCGTCCACTGTATAATTAAAGTCTCCTTCAGCTAAACATTGTTGGATGATGATCAGCCACGGTCATTGCATGGAATGTCACCGGGTCTATTGGGATACTTGTAGTAGTACTAGTATAGTATATAGTCGCAAGCTTCGACTTGTACTGCTTGTCTAGCCGGGATGCTCGGCATTCTGTCCGAGACGAAGGGGTCATCGAGATTGACATTTGTGTCACCTTGCACCCGTCTAGCATATAGGAACACTATGTACCTTTTGAGTTCGGTTGTCCTAGACTGAGGGCACATGAGGCGCTGCCGGGCTGCCCTTCACGTCCCAAAATCTCGTTCAAAGCCTTGCCAAGTTATGAAAACAAACGGGTGACATTAGAGCATCTCCAGTCGCGTCCCCCAAACCGTCCCCCAAACCGCGCCGGATTGAGCGTTTGAGGGACGTGTTTCGTTCGTGCCGCGTTTGGGGGACGTCGCTCCCCAGTCGCGTCCCCCAAACAAAATTTTGCAAATTTTAAACTTAACTAGATTCGATTAGATTCGTCCAAACTTACATAGATTCGAACGAAATTTGACTAACTTTAAAACTAAACCTAATCTAGAACCACTTGCGGCGGCCGGAGGCGTCGTAGTACTGCTGGAAGTTGTACATCTCGTCGGTGACGACCTCCTGCTTGACGCGCTCGTCGACGGGCTCGTCCACGGGCTCGTCCTTCACCAAGCCGCTTGGTCCTGCCTCGCCATCGTCGGTGAGGTCCACCAGCGGCTTGCCGGAGTCGTGGATGGACATGGCGATCGCCGCGTCCATGTTGCCCCTCCAGGCGTCCTTGTCGTCCATGGACGCCAAGAACGCCGCCCGCAGCCCTGGGCAGTCCTCGGGGTCGCCGGCTGCGGCGATGAGACGCTGCTGCCGCTCGTACTCCGCCGCGAGCGCCGCCTGCGACGCTTCCTCCGGCTCCTCCTTCACCTCCGGCTTCGGGATGAGGAGGGCGCCGCCGCGCCTCCCTTGCTGCCGCCCGCTGCCGCTACCGCCACGCCTCGTGTTGACGGGCGTCGCCGGCTCCTCCTTGACCTCCCGTTTGGGAACGGTGTACGGCGCCGACCGGTACGACGAGGACGGCGTCGATCGCGCCGACCCCGAGGAAGAAGAGTGCGAGGAGGACGAGTACGTCCTCCTCCTCGGCTGCCATTGAGGAGACGGCGGCGGCGACGACGGCATCTCCAGCCTTGGAGCGCCGTTGCGGAGGCCGCGGATGACGTTCTCGAGGGTGCGCCCCGGAACGCCCCAGAACAGGGCGCGGCCTTCCCTGTTCCAGTTGTTGGGCCCGCCGATGAGGCCGGTGGTGCTGTGCATCTCGACGTCGTACTTGGCCTTGAAGTACGTGACCCACTAGTCGTCGTTGTCCTTGGCCGCCCATGTCGGATCCGCCCGCTCCTCGGCGGTGAGTTGAGCCCGACGGGCCTTGATGGCGTCCCGCCATTGCTGCGTGTCTGGCTTCGGCGGCGGCGGGATGCCAATGCCGTTCACGGCCATCTTCCAGCCCGCCGCTGCTGGCGGCCGCATGTCCGGCGGGACTGGATACCGGGCGTGGTACAACGCCCACGCCTCCGCCACGGTGAGGCTGCCGCGGCCGAAACCGTTCGCCGCGGCGATCTTGCGGGAGGACGAGCTCGACATTTTTTGAGCGGCGAGGAGAGGATCTGGGAAGGGGGAGGCGGCGGCGACGAGAAGGATTATGATGAGCGGCAATAACTGGAGGCCGTCTTAAAACAGCCAGCGGCAGCGGGTGGTTGCACGCACAACTCCGCGCGGACGGCCACGCGGCCATGCACGACGAGACG
This sequence comes from Lolium rigidum, assembly GCF_022539505.1. Lineage (NCBI taxonomy): Eukaryota > Viridiplantae > Streptophyta > Magnoliopsida > Poales > Poaceae > Lolium > Lolium rigidum. Next base: position 249,508,128 of record NC_061510.1, on the reverse strand, counting down.
CGTCCCTGCGTCGCTCGGGAAAACAGGGACGCCATTAACGTCGCTTGACCAAAGGTAGGCGACGGGGTTTTAGCCTTCCGTGCCGCCGACGCGTCGGGCCCGCGTCGGTTGGCCTCGCTTTCGTTGTGTCCGGCGTCCCCGGAGCGTCCCCCGTGGGACGGGGACGGGCTCGGGCGCCGGACACCGTATCGGGCCGCGCCGGACAAAAATGGGCTTTGGGGGACGCGGCTGGAACGTTTTTTTTGTCCGGCGCGCCCCAAATCGCTTTGGGGGACGGTTTGGGGGACGCGACTGGAGATGCTCTTAACTGATTTTTTTTTTGGTTTTAGATTGTCTACATCTCTCAACCTGTATCCGACGATCAATTTTAATGTGTTGATAAAAGTTTTCTATTATTAGCTCCTAGTTTTTATCACTTTTTATAACTTTATAGAAATATTATAGCTATTTAGTCCCCTTTCGGAAATAAGTGACTCAGCTTTTTCTAGATACGGTTGTATCTAGATGCATTTCAGTGTGTAGATATATCAGTATCTAAACGAAGTTAAGTCACTTATTTGTAAACGAAGCTTGTAGTTACCACCTTGCTGTAGTAGCTCCACGAAGGTTACTCCACACCCATCCAAGACTTGCATGATAGTGTTTTGATCATTAGCACATCTCTTATTTATGTATTTATATTACTTTCTCCGTCCTACAGATAAGATAAGTGTATGTTTAGCATTGTTCTAATTCAAACATTATTAAATTTGACAAATTTAATAGAAAAGTAGCAATATTTATGTCACTAAATTGGTATCACTAGATTTATATTAATGTAGTTTCATAATTATATTAATTTGATGCCACAAATATTACTACTTTTTTGTAAATTTTTTTATCAAAATTAAAAATATTTGACTTAAGCAAAAGCTAAATGTACATTTACTCACGGATGGAAGAAGTATACTTGAATACACTTGGCAAACCACTCGCAAATACCATGGTAATTATCAAAATTTGATAACTCGGGATGAAACATAGAATTGGTTTGAAGCACTTGTCAAGGTGAATTCAATGACAAAGACAAATTATGATCGGCTGAATTATTTAGAAGTTTTGTTTTTAGTATTTAGCAAATACTAATGTTGATGGCATTAAAACAAAATGGTAGAGACACTGCATTTAATACGCATATGTGCATGTGGGGGAGGACTGACTATTAGAACATGTTGCATTAGAGTATGGCTATGGATCAACAATTTTTTTTCTGTAGAAGCAATATTGGAATTATTTTAGATAGAAACGGATGTCCATTTGATCCTAGCTGCAAATGTTTCCTTACCCAAAAATAAATTTCAAATGTTATTTTTTTAGAATTGTTTGGCCCATATATCCCCACATATTCTATGAGCTCGCTTAGAGTTTCGTGAAAAGCTAACAGTTTCCATGGCCTACACAAAAAAGACAAAATAATTGCATTGCCTCAGCCATACCGTGGTCTGCTTCGTGTGGGTTTTCGTTGTTAATGATGATGAGGATGCCGTTGAGGGGCTGCCCCCCCATCCCCCGACGCTGCCGGCTGCTGCCAAGGACTGCATAACACTTGTTGTCGACCAAGGCAATGAGGTGGAGATGGCCACGCGGTGCTCTTGGCTATCTCTAATGGCCGCGTTGCCGAGGATGCCTAAGAGGAGATGGCCAGGCGGGCAGCTGCTGACGATGGTGAGGTGGTAAAAGGGACGCTGCCCCTCGTTGCGGTATTTAGGCCTCCATCTTGGGCATCCGATGTGGACAACGATGACGAGGACGTTGAAGAGGAGCTGGTTCCCTAGACTCCACCGGCCTCCAAGTTCTCCAATGATGATGTTGTTGTTGACAAGGTTGATGGTAGGGAGGTGGAGTGTGTGGCGGGCGCGAGTGATGGATGGCAGGAGGTGATGCCGCAACGCGGCCCGTGCCGCCCAACTCTATCATCCTAGCTAGTTCCTCATCGTCTTGTCCCTGCTTGGCTCAAGGGTAGATGTTCCTGGTGCGTAGCCTGGTCACAGCGCCGCGGTTTGTTGTGACCCCTTCTGGTGCTCTCGATGCCATGAGAACGGTCATCGGGCACGTGAATGCCGTAACAACTGGCGTCATGTCAACTTTTTGGCAGGCCTTGTTGCGTCATCGCCCTGACAAGCGAAGGCTCCACGCCGTGCCCAAGTTGAGGTCTCGCTCCGGTCCGATGTGCCTCGTCGTCGGTCCTGGGCATCAGTTGTTTCTACTCATGTTGGCTCTTTGACCTCGGCGGGTATGCAATCTGCTTTGGAGAAGAAAGACGAGTTATTTTAGGAGGCCGTCAGTTCTCTTCACGAGGTTGTTGATTCCTTGCACAGCTGGATGATAGCGATTGGCGGTTTTCTGAAGAGGGTGAAAGCTGTGTTGGGTAGGCTCTCCCGGACTCCTACCTGATATTGGCAAAGTAGGCACGAGCGGAGCATGCCTTCATTGTTGTTTGTCTCCTCATGCTAGGGCGTGCTTGGCGATCAAGGCTCCGGTCATGAAGATCATGCCCGAGCTCCTGAAGTTATGTAGTGGTGTGCTTACACATCCTCCCGTCGAGGAAGTGAGTTTCGGCTCGCACGAGTTCTCGGATGGCTTCTCCGCCATGTCAGGCACTTGCATTTGAGAAGTGTGGTGATGTTGACGCTGCAGTCTCTCTGCGCATGTGTCCAGCAGTCTCGTCGCAAGAGAAGTTTGCGACTTTCTCGCCATCTTGGTTGTTGCGTACCCTGGATCTGCAGTTGATTGACAGGTGCCTCGAAATGTTGTGCCATGTCTTTTTCGACGGCGCGTTGGAGTGTCGTGTTCGAGTGTTTGTTAGTGTTGTTTTGTGGTCTATGTGGGTGTGTTATTTATGTAGGCTTGGCCCGGTTATTGTAGATTTTTACCTGATTTTCTCCTAAAAACTGAGCACCCTCTTCTTAATTAATTAATGGATGAGGCAAAACTTTTGTCTTTGTTTAAAATAGGCACCAAAGTTTGTCTTTCTTTTGGCACATAGCACACAAAATTCAGCTCTTCTTTGAAACAACTTCGTGAACACGTAATATGTGGAGATGTAAGTGCAATATTTTTCAGAATATTTTAACTTTTCCTATATTTGTTTTTAATTAAAATAAGGGAGCATATGGACCGAGAGTAAAAATGTCATGTGTAGATAGAAAGCTTTAGTATATTAGAGCATCTCCACTCGTCCCCCCGACGAGGCCCCCGAGCGACGTTTTTTCCATCCGGACGGCGTAATTCGGCCCAGTCGTGCCCCCGGTTCCTCGTTTTCGTCCGGATTTGGCCCTTCATCCATCCGGCGAGCCCACGCCACCCCCGGCCCCCCGGGGAGCGCTCGGGGACTCCGGACGAAACGAAAGAGCGCGAAACGTTCCCGCGCGTCTGGTGGCCCCAACTTGTCGGCGAGAGACACCGATCGTCGTCCTCATCGCATCGTCTTCCGCGCGCTCGCAAAGCCTGCCGCCGGTCAGCATTCGCCGGACGCGTAGCTTCCACGCGGCGAGTTAATGCCGTCGCCTCGGTTTCATGCGCGCCTACCGCTATTTATCGCCGAACTACCCCGGCTGCCCCGCATTCACCTCCTCGCTCATCTTCCCCCAAATCATCCCCGAACTCGAAGGAACCAGCAATGGCGAACGACGGTGCGGCCAACAACGGCTTCGGCCGCCGCTCTCTCTACCAATGGGAGGGGCGACTCTTGCACGCGGCGGGCTACCCTGCGCCGCCGGACTTCCGCGCGCCGGGAGGCTGGAGGCTGAGCGCAGGCGGCGTGCCGATCCCGCCGCCGCCAACGGGTGGCGGCGCGCTCGAAGCGGCGATCGAGGAGGTGCGCGTCACTCTCAGTGACGAGCAGCGCGCGGATCCGCGCTTCTTCCCCGACAACCACGAAGCGTGGATCGCGTTCTTCCGGCGAAGGTACGAACGAGAACTCGCCGCTTACGACGACCCTCCTCCTCCTCCGGCAAGGAACAACGCCGCCGGCCGCCGCCGATGGTGGAGCGCGCCCAACCGCACCCTCGAGAATGTGTTCGCGCACATCGAGGATGGGAACTCCCCTGTCCTGGGGATGCCGCCGCCGGTGGCGGCTACCGTGTCGCGCCGGCACGGTAGTTCCTGGATACCGAGGAGAATGGCGCCGTGCTCTTCGTCGTCGGGCTCGAGATCGGCGTCTAGGTCCGGCGGGTCGACGCCGGCCACCGTCAAGAAGGAGTGGCCGTCTCCGGCCACCGTGAAGATGGAGCCGATGTCTCCACCGCCGACCAGAGGGCGCAGCAGCGGCGCGCTCGTCATCCGCGACCAGCCCTCCTCGCCGCAACGCGGACGGAAGAGGAAGATGGCGAAGAATGAGGCCGCCGCGGCCGCCGCCAACCAGCTCGCCGAGGAGGAGGCGAAGCGCTCGGAGGACGCCGCGGTAGCGGAGGCGATCGCCAGGTCGCTGAAGGACCTGGTGCCCGCCGACAACAGCCTCCCCATCGACGCCGCTGGCTGGAGTGGTCCGAGCGCGACCGGGAGCGCCGGGAGGCGGAGCGACGAGCGGCGGATGTTGGATCCGGCCGCCGCGCGACAACTCGCCGCCCGCGCCGCCGCACCGCTGTCCTCGCGGAACGCCGCGCCCGGGGAGGTGATCAAGCTCGAGGAGAAGCGGCCGACGACGACATCTACCGGCCGCCGCCTCCACGCGCCGGCGACGCCGGCGCGGCACGAGCCGCTGGTACGAGGCGCCGCCGCCCCAGGACGACGCCGACTCCAGCGACGACGACGACGGCGGCGACTACACGTCCTTCTACCGCCATTTCGGCATGTAGGAGGCCGCTTTTAGTTTTAGTATTAGTTTGCCAATCGCCGAATTCAAATATATGTACGAATTCGGCCTATTTATGTACGAACTCGCCTCTATATGTTAAATATCATTAAATTTCGCTTATGTTTGAACGAAATCGCCTATTTTATCTGAATTCGTCGTATTACGTTGCATCCATCCTGGGCTCGCGGCTGGGAAAATGGATCTCCCCACGCCAAATCTTCCTCCAATTCGGACGAAAATTTCGCCGGATTTGGACGTGGGGAGCCCAAACAAGTGGGATGCTCTTACATTGAAGGGAGTGTAGATTTCTTGCTCCGGAGCTACGGTGATCCGTTTATTTCTTGCTCCGGAGCTACGGTGATCCGTTTATTTAAAAATGGAAATATACACTGCATACTTTGACAGGTTAATGTTTTCTGGTTGGTTGCACTGATCTGCTGGGATCGAATACCCATGGTCGAATGGGTACAATTTATGGGCCACCCGGGGCCATATATGCATGCATGGCGGCCGGACCACCACCCTACCGGCAGCGGGGCCACGCCGTCGCGGCGAGACCACGTGAACGTAGCTTTCGCCCTTCGCCACGCCGGAGTAGCATTGCCCTGCGCCCCCACACGCACAGTCGTCGACGCATGAGAATTGTAGAAGGATAGAGAGGGAGAGACATATGCGGAATATGATGGATATTGTATTGAGCCCCATGGACATATATAGGCGTACAGGGATCATCTTGGAGTGCAAGACAAGACATAAGATCTATCTCTATCCTAGACTGCCTAAACCGTACGGATACCAAATATATCTCTAACACTTCCCCGCAGCTTGTAGCGGTAGTGACGTGAACAACGATGAGCGTCGCGGACGGTCGACCGGAGATAAACCGAAGTGGACCTCGTAAGGCCGACACCCCCCGCAGTCACAGCGGGAGCGTCGTGGACGGAGTTGCGTCGCGGATGCTCGGACTGTAGAGGAAGCTGGTGAGGCGCAGGCGAGGTGGTAGCCCTTTGTGCCGATGTCGAGGTAGCCGAGAGCGTGGGTGCTGCAACCTTGGTCGAGGGAGCCGCGCGGGGGATAGCCGTGGTCGATGTCGTGGGCGGGAGCCGGTGTCGATGTAGCCGCAAGCGCGTAGTGCGCGAGGAGAGCGACGGAGACGCGTCGAGGCAGTCGTGGAGGTTGTCGATGCCGAAGTCGATGCAGTCCGAGCCGTCGAGGACGACGTGCCGCCCTAGTTTTGCCGTAACCGAGCGCACGTCGGGGACGAAGGCATACTTCGGTTTTGCCGAACCGAGTACACATAGAAGAAGTCGGTGACGCGGTCGAGGCGATCGTAGAGGCGATGCCGAAAAGACGTTGTCGAAACCGATGAAGACGAGACGTCCGGCGCGAGTTTGCTCGACTCGGGAACGTGTCGGGGACGAAGGCACTTCCGGTGTTGCCGCATCGGGCATGCGAGGGTAGAGAACATTACAAAGTGCGCGCCATGTCGGAGTAGACTGGTAGAGGAGGTCTCGACGACGGGTGTCGGAGAAAAGGAGCAGGTGGTGTAGTCGGGAAGAGGCGAGTCTCGACGACGGGTGTCGGAGTAGAGTAGCAGGTGACGTAGTCGGGGAAGAGGCGAGGACGCTGGCGGCGAAGCTGTAGTGTACGAAGACGTAGAAGGCGGCTAACCCAGTGGTGACCAGGGGTGGTCATGCTGGACGCCTAGACGGGCGTTGCGGTGGTCGACAAGCTCGGCGCGACCCGGAGCGGTTGGCGAGCCCGGCCGGCGACCGGGGTGGGGCGCGGCGGCGGAACACGAAGTAGGCGAGGAAGACCCGGCGGCGTGACGAAGACCATGCGCGGACGGAGGCGACCCGCGCCGAAGGGACGGCGCTGTGGTGGCCTCGGACGTCGATGCGCGGGGGACGGCGAAGTAGGCCGCGTGCGGCAACGTCTCGGCCCGAGGGGCCGGCGTAGCCGCAGGGCGCGAGTCGATGCAGCGGCGGGAGGCCACCGAGCAACGCACACGCCTTCGAAGGCGCGTCGGAGGCCGGTAGCATGGACCAAAGGCGGCGGCGCTGCGGCCCGAAGGGGCGACGCAGCGGCAGCCCGTAGCTCGATCGGTGGTAGGAGCGTGCTCGGGGACGTGCTTGGCGGAGACGTGCACGTGGTCGGTTGATCAGACCGACAGCGGCGCTACGCGCCATGGCGTGGACGACGTGCCGCAGATTGGAGTCGTTGGCGACGTTGTCGGTGATGTCCCGGGCGATGACGGCGAAGACGGACCGGCGATGGAGACCGCGCGGGCGAGACGGACTCGCTGCGTCGCACGTAGGCGTCCCGTGTGTGACGCGTGCGGCCGTGCCGCGCGGTTGATGAAGATGGCCGGTGTAGATCGACGCCGTTGTCGGAGTAGAGGCGCGCGATGACGTCGACGGTGGGCGACTCAATCCGATCTATGATCGGTAAACCAAAAAAGAAAACGCCGGTCGAGCGATCGGCGGAGCAAAAAGAAAACCAATCTACGGATTGGAAAAAAAAGACTCGAGGGCAGCGGATCAACGGATCGGCGGACGAACCCTCATACGGGTTGCGCGGCCCCCGGAGTAGATCATGTAGATTGACCTCCCCGGGGGCGGCGTGGCGCGGAAACTTTGCGGCGGCTAGATCAAGGAGCGTGCCGCTCTGATACCATGTAAAAGGATAGAGAGGGAGAGAGATATGCGGAATATGATGGATGTTGTATTGAGCCTCATGGGCGAGTATATATAAGCGTACAAGGATCATCTTGAAGTGCAAGACAAGACACAAGATCTATCTCTATCCTAGACTGCCTAAACCGTACGGATACCAAATATATCTCTAACAGGAATGGAATCGATCTTCACGAGACGATCGAGTTTGATCTGGTCCCCGGAAGCCTGAACCTGATGGCATGCATGTAGCAACAACAAGCAAGCATGTTTCAACATTCAGAATTTTTCTGCTCCGACTCTCGCTACAGTGTCTGGGCTGGCTGTATGTGTGATGCCGCTTTGGCTACTAGCTGCGTGCGTGCGTGCTCTCCAATTGAATAGCCCTGCGCACACAAATTGCTACATCTGACCGGCCTAAGCTAAAAGCACTTCTACCGTTTTTCTCCTTGTGTTGCACTTTTCAGGTTCTTTGTACTACATTTTTAATGGATCGGGTGAAATTTTTGCATCAAAAAATTGCTCCAATCTTCTCGCTCGAGCAAATCCATAGGCTCAAACCCTAGTTGAAAATATGGTTGTCCCGGCCATTCGGCTTCCCCAAGGCTACACACCATTGCTTTGCCATCAAAGGATAAGGGCATGGTGGCACGCCTCTAGCAGCGCCCGTGGGTGGCTCCCCTTTTATCCAACTGACCAACTTTGGTGAGATGGAGAGGCCATTCGACGAACACACGATTCAGAAACCAATTCGACAAAGAGAACTCACCCTCCGAGTACCATTGTGGCATCACCATAGCATTTTACTTATACATTCGACTTAGTCACCAGAAATCATTGTAAAACGGTTTTATTCATCAATCCTTGCACTACACGAAACATAAATTTTGGTGTGTACCAAAAAGCCTTGGCAAAGGACACAAAAGAAGAAAAAAACTCCGCAACAAATTTGCCAAGTGTTACACTCGGTGAATCCACGAGAGTCCGTTTCAGGGAAGGCTCTCGGCACAGAAAAGGTGATGTCCGTTTCAGGGACGTTGACGACGCGTGGGCTCTTCCCCGAGTGTCTTCACCGCACACATGGAAAATAGGTGACTGCCCAGTACCTCCAGCCAGCGCATGACAAGAGGTTTGCCGAGTGCCTCCACGCAGCGCACGCCAAAGTGCGATCAACTGAGGTGCAACCACCTTGCCACAATCTGTGCCAAGTTCTAGAACTAGGCTTGTGGAAAGCTCCCTCGACTGCTCGGGCCGAGGCCTGGTTTGCCAAGTGTACAACAAACCTGTTTATGTGCTGAGTGCCGGACCTAGGCTGCCCAGCAAAGCTACATGTGCCGCTAGGCAAAACCCTCTTTGTCGAGTGTCTTAGCCTGGGACACTCGGCAAAAATGTGTTTTTTTTTTCCTTTTTCCCTATTTTCTCGACAGTTCCTGCATTTCAATTACTAAAATATATGGGATGGAAAAAATTTTGACAGAAATTGATCTAAAATATCACCACCTAACAAATAGAAGTTCATACATGTTCCAAAGACCACAATGTCTACAAATAAACGAGTAGAACTTCACAAATTTTCGACTGACAAACAAGTATATGATCACAAAGTACAAGTTCACACTTGTTTAGACAACCACAAACTCATTGCTAAGGGATGTACCCATTGCCCTGTGACAATCAACAAGCATGAGGGCTAGTCGATACTTGACCTTTGAGAAACCATGTTGCAATTACCACATGGTAAGCCTTCGTTCGGTGATTATCACAAAAAACAACTTTGGTGTTGTACGGGGAATCGGTGGAGCCAGGTTGGATGACTTGGACCTCAGTGCCGCGGAATGTCGGTTGAGGTGCCCTATAATGCACCACCCACATATCCAACAGTGACAATTGTATTCATTATCACACCAATTATCACAACTATTTTATGATCTCTAAAGTATGTGCAGGGTTGAAGGTGAAGCTCTTTCCTAGGACAATTTTAATGTGTTTTTAGTTAGGTCTTGCACACACATCTTTTGTTATAAACGATCTTAGCACTTTTTGACACTTTGTGCTATTTGAACCTAACACAGAGAGAGAATTGCAAGCAATGTGTTTGGTAAGAAAACGGCTACCTTTGGTTGTACTTGCCTCACCTCCCATGAATTCGATAACCTAGGTCACTCTAGAGAAAGTGTTTTTACGTATTTGGCAAAAGTGTATCTTTGCTTGTACTTGCCTTGATTCTTTTGGAAAAATGATTACTCCTCCGTCTTAAAATCAATGTCGCTGATTTGTCTAAGTCTGAATGTATCTATACATCAAATCACGTCTAGATACATCTAAATTTAGACAAATATGTGACATCAATTTTGAGATGGAGAGAGTATTAGTGATAGCTATAGGACATATTAAGAGTATGCTCATTTAATTTGCAAAACAAAAAACGAGCGTACCAATTATTTGTTTACATATTGTATAACCCAGAGTAATTGAAGGACATGAATATGTGGCAGCAATAGATCAGTAGCACCGCGTAGAAGTAACTGGTCGAAGATATCATCTGACACGAGCGATGTTGGCGAAGTTTCTTCAGAGCAAAATGCTGGCAAGTTAGCCCAAAGCAGCTTATTGTGCAATCAGGCCAGCTAACCTGGCCACTGGCTATGATAGAGTAGCTAAATCAGTACTCCGGGAGTACGTATAGATGCAATCAACGATTCCTCCATGTACGCTTGTCCCACCGGGCCACCACCTACATAATTTTCCATGCTAGCTAAGCCTCGTGTGTTCTCTGACTAGTTGAAGAAAGCCAATTGGGAAAGGTACTTTCCAACGGGGGGTGATGGCTACGACGATCACAATCACGGTTGACCTATGTGCCTCGAATCCTCGATAGCCCACCATGCATATATGCATTATTTTGTCTATTGTTTGGCAAGGGCAAATACTAAATCATAATCCATACTCGATCGGTCATGTATGGATAGTACTAACTTTGTGGTTTACTTGTTGTTACTTGTTATACAGTCTTACATTCGATGAAAATTCAGTCCCAGACCCATAATTTACCGCGTGGAATGAAATGTTGGTGCCCAAATTGGTCCAACGTGCCAAAAAATGAGATGAGCAATGGAGGCGTTTTAGGTTGCCTCTATACTAGAAACCAGATTTATGGTCCTTCCAACTAATTAATATGGTTTTTACCATAATTCAAATTTATATAGCTAGCAGCGTTCTAGTTAGGGATGTGAGCAGGAGCCCGCCTAAACCCGCATATAGGTGTTCTAAAAGCCAACTAAGTGCAATTTTTATTTTAAATTAACATATTTAGCTTTTGGTATACATACTTTGCAACCCTAGTTCTAGTTACTAGGCATTGAAGCGTCTTCGCATCCAACCAAACGCAGATGCAACTCAACTCGAGAGGGGCCAAATGCTAGTTCAGCTACGGGACCAAAGCGTTGATGCATGTACTACCTCGTTTATTCCTAAATTTCCCATTGCTTCAATTCCTAATGTGTTGGTAGTGGCTAGTGCTGCAAAGCTAGGGGTTTCTTTAGATGATTCTCCTAGTAAAGTTAGTTCATCAAATAATCTTTTAAAGAAACTGATTTACATAGAACTCTAGTCATGCTTGGGGATAAAGTGAAGCGTGGAGACGAGTCTCTTAGACTAGTCATAGTGGGTAGTGGCGAATCTAGCCCATTTCGCTAGGGTGGGGCATGCCTTAGTTGGGCTGTGCTTTTTTATTTTTTTCCATAATTTCTATATAAGATATATAGGCTGGGCCAAATCTTAGGGTGGTCCCCGCCCCACCCTTCCACCCTGTTGGCTCCACTAGTGGGAAGTAATATAGAGTAGTAACATGTGCATGTTACTACTTTATGTTACTACCTTCATAGTTGTTGTTAGTAACATCAAAATAGCAGGAGTATCATAGATGTCTTTATTAATTAGCTTGTAGACTCATTGTATCTTGAGAAGTGTGATGTTACAGTCTGTAACTATGTTACTCTATCCTCCTCTCTCCTCACTAACTCACTGCCAGATAACCAAATTTGGTGAGTTAGACACTGAGTTAATACTCCCTCCATACCATATTAATGGGCAAACTCGATAAAAAGTTTGACTACTAATTTGGTCAACAAAATATAAAATATATATCAAAAAGATTATATTATTGGATATATTTTTTGAATACGAATCCAACGATATAATTTCTATGACATATATCTCATATTTTGTTGACCAAATTTATAGTTAAACCTGTTTCGCAAAATGCATAATTGTCCATTAATCCGGTATGGAGGGAGTAGTGAAGTTACTCCCACTATGAGTTAGTAGTTTGGTTTTCGATAAGGCTAAGACTGCTCAGACTAGTCACAATAGGAATTATCATACACTAGTATCATGCACATGATACTAGTTTATGATACTACCCCACAATGCATAGTATCATAAGATAGTATCATCATATTGAATGTTTTGTAGAATCTCAATGTAAATTTGTGTACATGATGTATTTGCTATTAATTTTTCTAGTTTTATGTGCTATGATACGGTATCATATTATGATACCACACCCATCTCTTACCTTATTTATTGGTGTGCCACATCAGATTTTTGCCAACATGACATGTATGATACTACTTATGATACTCCCATTGTGGCTAGTCTCATAGTGGGAGTAACATAGCTAATAACATCACACATCTCAAGACATTTTGGTGACATGATATGTTAATAAATGAAAAAAAAGAGTGAGGTAGTAACTAGCTATGTTATCATAACATCACACCTCAAGACAAGATGAGTCTAGAACATAATAAATGATACAATGCATGACACCACATATAAGTTACTACTACCAACTATGAAGGTAGTAACCTAGACTAATAACATGACATATGTTACTAGTCTAAGTTACGCCCCACTATGACCAGCCTAAGAGTATAAGTGCAGACCTCGAGGAAGAGGAGAAAAATGGCTCCGAAGGTCAAACGGATCTTAATCATTCATTAGCACATTTTTTCGGAAACAAAAAAAGTTCTACACCAAGGCTAATCTGCTTGCTACTTATGTGTGTCGTAGTGTTAGAATATCTTCTAAATATAAATCTAAGTATACATAAAAGGCAGTTTCTTGAATAGTGTTGGTTTTGGATATCAAGCTAAACATGGAGTAGTGCATGAAACAATTGGGGATGACAAGCTAGATTTTTTTATTGTTGTTGTTTAGGAAGGGCTTCGTGAAATTAAGAAGGGATGATAGAAAAAATAGCTCACTGAGCAAAAGTAAAACATATGCAAGAAGGTGACGAAAAATGCAAAATATTTCATCTAATTAAAAATGGTAGACATCAAACGTAAAAAGATATTTCAACTAGAACAAGACGAATGGATTTTTATAGGGAAAAAGAATATTAAATACTAGATTACTAAGTTCTATAAGATATTGTTTGGGGCACCGGCCCGTAATTACTTCTCTTTAATAGAAACAAAATCGGTGGATATTCCTAAAATTTTCCAAGAGAAAAATAATATTCTTACAACTGATTTTGCAGAGAAAGAGGTGTATATGAAGCTATAATCCAAATGGAAAAGAACAAACCTCTAGGACCGGATGGGTTTCCAACTGAGTTCTATCAAAAAAATTAGGAAATTCTTAAACCAACTTCATGAATATGTTTGAAAATTTTCACCAAGGGAAATTACCATTATTTCATCTAAACTATGGCACAATTATTTTGCTAAGCAAAATGCAGTTCAAATTCAATAATATAGACATATTTGTTTTCCAAGCGTTAGTTTATTATTTTTTTTACAAAGGTTGGTAGTAATAGAGTAACAGACATGGCAGATAGAGTTAATCGACCAACCCATACAATAGTTATGCTAAGAAGACATATTCTTGAAGGAATACTGATTTTTCATGAAATAATCCATGAACATCGTAGGAAGAAAATAGATGGCATACTCCTTAAATTTTACTTTCAAAAGGCATATGATGAGGTTCAGTGGCCTTTCTTACAACAAGTTTTGCGAAAGAAATATTTTGGCCCTACAATGGATAGATCATTTTATTAGTCAAGGTAGTGTAGGCATTGAAGTAAACAATGACATTTGGCACTATTTTCAGGACAAAAAAAGTTTGAGAGACATGGTGAACCGCTATCACCTAAGTTGTATTATAAAATTATGGCCGATATGTTAGCAATTTTAATTGCAAGAGCAAAAGAAGTTGGCCAGGTTGGTGACATTATAACTTATCTAGTCGAGGGAGTGAGGTGTCGATTCTTCAATATATCGATGATACGATCATGGAACATGATATTTAAAAGGCGCCCAATATGAAACTCGTACTTTGCATCTTTCAAGAGTTAACGAGACTACAAAAATTCACAAGATTAATTTTTTTGTTTCAGTCCAGATAAGGATCTAGAAGATCAATACCGAAATTGTTTGGTTATGTGTTCTATTTAGATACTTGGGGATGCCCATTCACTACAAAAAGAAACTAGCGAGTGGAAAATGAAAAATTGTGAAAGATCACTTTGATAATAAGCTCACAAGTTGGGTGGGCAAACTTTTGTCGTATGGGAATCACTTGGTTCTTGTCATTTTAGTTCTAACTAGGCTTGTCATGGCTATGCTTTCTTTCGTTTGAAATACCCGAAGCGGTAAGGAAAATGTTGGATTTTTTTCCGCTCAAGGTTCTTTTGGCAAAGCGATGGAATTTAAACTGTGAATGAACAAAGTGTATGGAAAAAGCTAATGCAAACTAAATAACTAAAATCCAAATCATTGTCCCAAGTTAAGCCTCAACGGTGGACTCACCTTTCTTGTCAAGGTCTCGTGGAGGTGAAAGATGAGTTTACTTCCATCTGGGGAATGACGAGGACGCTCAATTTTGGGAAGACATGTTGCTAGGAGACTCACCATTCTCTCACCAATAACCATCCTTAATTCCTTATACAATATTGTGCAACGAAAACATGTTTCGGTAGCCAATATGATGTCTGAAGTTCCACTCAATATAAATTTTAGGAGATCACTAACCGAAAACAAATTGAAAACATGGATTCATTTAGTTTGTCGATTGATTGACATACAGATTTCCATCGTACTCGGATGTGTTCGTTTGGACAATAACAACATATGTTTCCTTGATGATCGAATCATTGTATTTAGATTACACGAACGACCACACGAGATTCTTAGGCAAATACATTTGAAAAATAAAATATCACTTAAAACAAGGATTTTCATGCACACTACCAAAGATTGTTGGTAAATTATACATATGGCCTTCAATATAGTAACCCCAACTAATAGCACACAACTTTTAGGGAACTAGCTTAAGGGAGTTGCTAAGAAGGATAAATCGTAAATCCTAGTAGGAGTATGTGCATTTCTTTGGGCCATATGGACCATAAGAATTGATTATGTCTTTAATAATGTAAAATATTATTTATTTATGCAGGTTATTCTGGTGGCTACTGATACGTCTCCGACGTATCGATAATTTCTTGTGTTCCATGCCACATTATTGATGATTTCTACATGTTATATGCACACTTTATGTCATATTCGTGCATTTTCTGGAACTAACCTATTAACAAGATGCCGAAGTGCCAGTTCCTGTTTTCTGCTGTTTTTGGTTTCAGAAATCCTAGTAACGAAATATTCTCGGAATCGGACGAAATAAAGACCCAGGTTCCTATTTTTCCCGGAAGCATCCAGAACACCCGAGAGTCGCCAGAGGGGGGCCACAGGGCCCCTAGATGATAGGGTGGCGCGGCCTGGGCCCTGGCCGCGCCCCCCTATGGTGCCGCCGCCTCGTCCCCTCCGACTCCGCCTCTTCGCCTATTTAAAGGTCCCTGACCTAAAACCTCGAGACGAAAAGCCACGGTACGAGAAACCATCCAGAGCCGCCGCCATCGCGAAGCCAAGATCTGGGGGACAGGAGTCTCTGTTCCGGCACGCCGCCGGGACGGGGAAGTGCCCCCGGAAGGCTTCTCCATCGACACCACCGCCATCTTCATCAACGCTGCTGTCTCCCATGAGGAGGGAGTAGTTCTCCATCGAGGCTCGGGGCTGTACCGGTAGCTATGTGGTTAATCTCTCTCCTATGTGCTTCAATACAATAATCTCATGAGCTGCCTTACATGATTGAGATTCATATGATGATGCTTGTAATCTAGATGTCATTATGCTAGTCAAGTGGGTTTTACTTATGTGATCTCCGGAGACTCCTTGTCCCACGTGTGTAAAGGTGACTAGTGTGTGCACCGTGTGGGTCCCTTAGGCTATATTTCACAGAATACTTATTCACTGTATGAATAGCGTAGTGAAGTGCTTATTTATATCTCTTTATGATTGCAATGTGTTTTGTATCACAATTCATCTATGTGCTACTCTAGTGATGTTATTAAAGTAGTCTATTCCTCCTGCATGGTGTAAAGGTGACTAGTGTGTGCACCGTGTGGTTCTTGTCGTAGGCTATGATCATGACCTCTTGTAGATTGTGGAGTTAATTATCATTATGATGGTATTGATGTGATCTATTTGGTTATGTTGATCTTTCATGCACTCTAAGGTTATTTAAATATCAACATTGAATTGTGGAGCTTGTTAACTCCGGCATTGAGGGTTCGTGTAATCCTACGCAATGGTGTTCATCATCCAACAAGAGTGTAGAGTATGCATTTATCTATTCTGTTATGTGATCAAAGTTGAGAGTGTCCACTAGTGAAAGTATGATCCCTAGGCCTTGTTCCTAAATACTGCTATCGCTGCTTGTTTACTGTTTTACTGCGTTACTACTGCTACCATATTACCACCATCAACTACACGCCCAGCAAGCTATTTTCTGGCGCCGTTACTACTGCTCATATTCATTCATACCACCTGTATTTCACTATCTCTTCGCCGAATTAGTGCACCTATTAGGTGTGTTGGGGACACAAGAGACTTCTTGCTTTGTGGTTGCAGAGTTGCATGAGAGGGATATCTTTGACCTCTTCCTCCCTGAGTTCGATAAACCTTGGGTGATCCACTTAAGGGAAACTTGCTGCTCGTTCTACAAACCTCTCGCTCTTGGAGGCCCAACACTGTCTACAAGAATAGAAGCTCCCGTAGACATCAAGCACTTTTCCGGCGCCGTTGCCGGGGAGGAAAGGTAAAAGGCACTCATACTCCGGTTCCGTGTAACAGTACTTTTCTGGCGCCGTTGTGTTTGTGCTCGAAGCTATTTCCTTTAGATCCTGCAATTGCATCTTTTTGTTTCTTGTTTACACTAGTTTGGCATAATGGACAACAATGAGCTTCTTATTCTGTTTCCTGATTTAAAACATGGATTGTTTGATGCGAAAATTAAAAAACCTATGGAATCTTATTTGCATGCTGGTAGTAATATTAGTATGAACGCTTTGAACACCGTTGTTGATAATAATGTAGAAAGTTCTAAGCTTGGGGAAGCTGGTTGTCATGATCTTTTTAGTCCCCCAAGCATTGAGGAGAAAATTTTCTTTGATGATACTTTGCCTCCTATTTATGATGATTATAATAGTGGTCTTTTGGTACAACCTACTATGGAGAGTAAATTTTGTTGTGATTATACTATGCCTCCTACACTTGATGAGAATAATAATGATAGCTACTTTGTTGAATTTGCTCCCACTACAACTAATAAAATTGATTATGCCTATGTGGAGAGTAATAATTTTATGCATGAGACTCATGATAAGAATGCTTTATGTGATAGTTATATTGTTGAGTTTGCTCATGTTGCTACTGAAAGTTATTATGAGAGAGGAAAATATGGTTGTAGAAATTTTCATGTTACTAAAATGCCTCTCTATGTGCTGAAATTTTTGAAGCTACACTTGTTTTATCTTCCTATGCTTGTTACTTTGCTCTTCATGAACTTGTTTATTTACAAGATTCCTATGCATAGGAAGCATGTTAGACTTAAATTTGTTTTGAATTTGCCTCTTGATGCTCTCTTTTTCTTCAACTACTATTTCTTGCGAGTGCATCATTAAAACTGCTGAGCCCATCTTAATGGCTAAAAAGAAAGAACTTCTTGGGAGATCACCCATGTGTTATTTTGCTACAGTACTTTGTTTTATATTTGTGTCTTGGAAGTTGTTTACTACTGTAGCAACCTCTCCTTATCTTAGTTTTGTGTTTTGTTGTGCCAAGTAAAGTCGTTGATAGCAAGGTTGATACTAGATTTGGATTACTGCGCAGAAACAGATTTCTTTACTGTCACGAATCTGGGTCCAATTCTCTGTAGGTAACTCAGAAAATTATGCAAATTTACGTGAGTGATCCTCAGATATGTACGCAACTTTCATTCAATTTGAGCATTTTCATTTGAGCAAGTCTGATGCCCTTTTAAAATTCGTCTTTACGGACTGTTCTGTTTTGACAGATTCTGCCTTTTATTTCGCATTGCTTCTTTCGCTGTGTTGGGTGGATTTCTTTGTTCCATTATCTTCCAGTAGCTTTCAGCAATGTCCAGAAGTGTTAAGAATGATTGTGTCACCTCTGAACATGTGAGTTTTTGATTATGCACTAACCCTCTAATGAGTTTGTTTCGAGTTTGGTGTGGAGGAAGTTTTCAAGGGTCAAGAGAGGAGGATGATATACTATGATCAAGAAGAGTAAAAAGTCTAAGCTTGGGGATGCCCCGGTGGTTCACCCCTGCATATTTCAAGAAGACTCAAGCATCTAAGCTTGGGGATGCCCAAGGCATCCCCTTCTTCATCGACAAATTATCAGGTTCCTTCTCTTGAAACTATATTTTTATTCGGCCACATTTTATGTACTTTACTTGGAGCGTCTGTGTGCTTTTGTTTTTGTTTTTGTTTGAATAAGTGCTTGTGTGGGAGAGAGACACGCTCCGCTGGTTCGTATGAACACATGTGTTCTTAGCTTTTAATGTTCATGGCGAAGGTTAAAAACTGCTTCGTTCATTTTTATATGGTTGGAAACGGAAAATGCTACATGTAGTAATTGGTAGAATGTCTTGAATAATTTGATACTTGGCAATTGTTGTGCTCATGTTTAAGCTCTTGCATCATATACTTTGCACCAATTAATGAAGAAACACTTAGAGCTTGCTAAAATTTGGTTTGCATAATTGGTCTCTCTAAAGTCTAGATAATTTCTAGTATTGAGTTTGAACAACAAGGAAGACGGTATAGAGTCTTATAATGTTTACAATATGTCTTTTATGTGAGTTTTGCTGCACCGGTTCATCCTTGTGTTTGTTTCAAATAACCTTGCTAGCCTAAACCTTGTATCGAGAGGGAATACTTCTCATGCATCCAAAATCCTTGAGCCAACCACTATGCCATTTGTGTCCACCATACCTACCTACTACATGGTATTTTTCCGCCATTCCAAAGTAAATTGCTTGAGTGCTACCTTTAAAATTCTATCATTCACCTTTGCAATATATAGCTCATGGGACAAATAGCTTAAAAACTATTGTGGTATTGAATATGTACTTATGCACTTTATCTCTTATTAAGTTGCTTGTTGTGCGATAAACATGCTTCTGGGGACGCCATCAACTATTCTTTGTTGAATATCATGTGAGTTGCTATGCATGTCCGTCTTGTCCGAAGTAAGAGAGATCTACCACCTTAATGGTTGGAGCATGCATATTGTTAGAGAAGAACATTGGGCCGCTAACTAAAGCCATGAATCATGGTGGAAGTTTCAGTTTTGGACATATATCCTCAATCTCATATGAGAATAATAATTGTTGCCACATGCTTATGCATTAAAGAGGAGTCCATTATCTCGTTGTCCATGTTGTCCCGGTATGGATGTCTAAGTTGAGAATAATCAAAAGCGAGAAATCCAAAATGCGAGCTTTCTCCTTAGACCTTTGTACAGAGCGGCATGGAGGTACCCCATTGTGACACTTGGTTAAAACATGTGTATTGCAATGATCCGGTAGTCCAAGCTAATTAGGACAAGGTGCGGGCACTATTAGTATACTATGCATGAGGCTTGCAACTTGTAAGATATAATTTTCATAACTCATATGCTTTATTACTACCGTTGACAAAATTGTTTCATGTTTTCAAAATAAAAGCTCTAGCACAAATATAGCAATCGATGCTTTCCTCTTTGAAGGACCATTCTTTTTACTTTCATGTTGATTCAGTTCACCTATCTCTCTCCACCTCAAGAAGCAAACACTTGTGTGAACTCGTGCATTGATTCCTACATACTTGCATATTGCACTTGTTATATTACTCTATGTTGACAATTATCCATGAGATATACATGTTACAAGTTGAAAGCAACCGCTGAAACTTAATCTTCCTTTGTGTTGCTTCAATACCTTTACTTTGATTTATTGCTTTATGAGTTAACTCTTATGCAAGACTTATTGATGCTTGTCTTTAAGTACTATTCATGAAAAGTCTTTGCTTTATGATTCAGTTGTTTACTCATGTCATTACCATTGTTTTGATCGCTGCATTCATTACATATGTTTACAATATGATCAAGTTTATGATGGCATGTCACTCCAGAAATTATCTTTGTTATCGTTTTACCTGCTCGGGACGAGCAGAACTAAGCTTGGGGATGCTGATACGTCTCCGACGCATCGATAATTTGTTGTGTTTCATGCCACATTATTGATGATTTCTACATGTTATATGCACACTTTATGTCATATTCGTGCATTTTCTGGAACTAACCTATTAACAAGATGCCGAAGTGCCGCTTCTCGTTTTCTCGCTGTTTTGGTTTCGTAAATCCTAGTAACGAAATATTCTCGGAATCGGACGAAATCAAGACCCAGGTTCCTATTTTCCCCGGAAGCATCCAGAACACCCGAGAGTCGCCAGAGGGGGGCCACAGGGCCCCCAGATGATAGGGTGGCGCGGCCTGGGCCCTGGCCGCGCCCCCCTATGGTGCCGCCGCCTCGTCGCCCCTCCGACTCCGCCTCTTCGCCTATTTAAAGGTCCCTGACCTAAAACCTCGAGACGAAAAGCCACGGTACGAGAAACCATCCAGAGCCGCCGCCATCGCGAAGCCAAGATCTGGGGGACATGAGTCTCCGTTCCGGCACGCCGCCGGACGGGGAAGTGCCCCCGAAGGCTTCTCCATCGACACCACTGCCATCTTCATCAACGCTGTTGTCTCCCATGAGGAGGGAGTAGTTCTCCATCGAGGCTCGGGGCCGTACCGGTAGCTATGTGGTTAATCTCTCTCCTATGTGCTTCAATACAATAATCTCATGAGCTGCCTTACATGATTGAGATTCATATGATGATGCTTGTAATCTAGATGTCATTATGCTAGTCAAGTGGGTTTTACTTATGTGATCTCCGGAGACTCCTTGTCCCACGTGTGTAAAGGTGACTAGTGTGTGCACCGTGTGGGTCCCTTAGGCTATATTTCACAGAATACTTATTCACTGTATGAATGGCGTAGTGAAGTGCTTATTTATATCTCTTTATGATTGCAATGTATTTTGTATCACAATTCATCTATGTGCTACTCTAGTGATGTTATTAAAGTAGTCTATTCCTCCTGTATGGTGTAAAGGTGACTAGTGTGTGCACCGTGTGGTTCTTGTCGTAGGCTATGATCATGATCTCTTGTAGATTGTGGAGTTAATTATCATTATGATGGTATTGATGTGATCTATTTGGTTATGTTGATCTTTCATGCACTCTAAGGTTATTTAAATATGAACATTGAATTGTGGAGCTTGTTAACTCCGGCATTGAGGGTTCGTGTAATCCTACGCAATGGTGTTCATCATCCAACAAGAGTGTAGAGTATGCATTTATCTATTCTGTTATGTGATCAAAGTTGAGAGTGTCCACTAGTGAAAGTATGATCGCTAGGCCTTGTTCCTAAATACTGTTATCGCTGCTTGTTTACTGTTTTACTGCGTTACTACTGCTACCATATTACCACCATCAACTACACGCCAGCAATCTATTTTCTGGCGCCGTTACTACTGCTCATATTCATTCCTACCACCTGTATTTCACTATCTCTTCGCCGAACTAGTGCACCTATTAGGTGTGTTGGGGACACAAGAGACTTCTTGCTTTGTGGTTGCAGGGTTGCATTAGAGGGATATCTTTGACCTCTTTCTCCCTGAGTTCGATAAACCTTGGGTGATCCACTTAAGGGAAACTTGCTGCTGTTCTACAAACCTCTGCTCTTGGAGGCCCAACACTGTCTACAAGAATAGAAGCTCCCGTAGACACAACTACTTATTATATATGTATGCGGTCCTACTTACAACCAACGAAGAAGCGAGACGATTTGGATAGTATGTATAAGCAGCTACAGAATGTTCCATTGGATTTATACAACTAGTGTACTTGACTTTTTTGATCTTAGGATAACATGTTGATGCAGAATCACTCCATGTTGTCCTTTTTTTCATCGTATGATTCATGTATTCGCATTAAGTGACCATTGATGTGGAAATTTTTATAATAAAAGAATTGATGATGAAATAAAATCAAGGTTGCATGCATCAATCAATCGATAGATAGATCGAGTACAAGCTCCTTTAAAAAAACTAGTGTTGTAGTTTCTTTGTAATTTTATACTAGATAGCTCCTCCTACACATTTTAGCCCACGCAGATTTTTTGCTCTAGCTCCGCCGCTACCTAGAAGGTTTCACGAGGACGGGTTTTTACTCGACATACCCGAATGGTTGTGACATGCATGGCAACAAATATAGTTTACATCACATGATTTTTTAGAAAAAGAAATGTTCGATTTTTTCTGAATTTTGACCAATCGTTTAATGGAAATGTTGATGTATTCAAATACAATATTCAACTAACATATAAATTTATATCAACAAAAAAATGCTTATGTGTAACAGTTATCAACAAAAATGTATGCGCGATAAAATATTCATGAAATATCTAAATGAAAATTCAGCAACAAAATGTTTCACATTGAATATTTTTTCTTCAAATATATATCCCATCGTTAAATTGTTAATGTAGGTAAAAAACAGCTTCACAAAACTTGTATATAGCAACATATGAAAACCTAGTGGAGCTTTGAGAAAACTACGAAAAAATGAAAATAAATGTGAAAGATCTAAAATAAAGTGGCAAAAAGTATAGTAAATATTAAAAAGGAAAAGAAAAGTAAAACATCTAATCTAATATAATATGAAATGAAAATATAAAATGTAAAAGTAATAAGAAAATATAGAAACAAAGAAAGAGAAAATTAAGACTAATATTAGTAAAGGCTAGACAAAATTGAAAAGTAAAGAGAAGTAGAGTTTCTATTCAAAACAAGAAAAGGGAGAAATAAAAAAATGAACAAATGAAACAGAATTAGAGGCGGCACAACCCAACTCCTCCCGATTTCCACCTCCACCGGCAGGGCGTTGGCCTTGGTCCTTTCTTCCTCCGGTTGCTGCTCTGGCAGCAACAGGAGGGAGGGGACATCTTTCCTCTGTGCCGGACTAGTAGTTATGGTTAGGTTTTGTGTATAGTGGTGCGTTGTTGGGGTGGTGGGAATGTTGTTTGGGCGAATAAATCTGCTCCAATTCTACTCCCACACCAACACTGACCTACTAGGCGACGTCTCGGAGTTGATGGCAACATGTACTGATCGGTCCTTCGGATCGACAACTTGGTCTTCTCGATGTTCTTCAGATCTAGCGAGATTAGTTTCTCGGTGTGTCGATGGGGTTTGTTGTTATCCTTGATGGCACTAGCGGTCGGGGCGAGGTGGTTCTTCTAGAGCGAAAACGTTGGTCCGAAGGTGGTGGATATGCCATTCTTGTCCGATTTCGCTGATCGAAGGCGACGGATCTTGGTCCAAGATAGCATAGAGACGTCCCCGATTGATGTGCCACAATGATATGTGCCCCGTTGCTTGCAGCGGGCCTGTCCATCTACTCACGAAGCCTCGTTGACGATGGTGCTTTCTTGATCTTGCAATGGTGAAGGCTCAGCGTCTCTTCTAGCATCTGTCTCGGCGGCGCTAGTGTTGGGCGGTGGCCCCTGGTTATGGTGGTTGCTGAAATCCCTAGGGATAGTTTTGCACTTCTCAAATTTTTAGGATTTTGTCTACAAATTTAGCACAATCATTTTATTCCACTGTCTTTTAGTCTCCGTGTATGTTGCTTCATGATTTTAGGTGGCCAAATTAACCCTAGATTGGCTGCCTGTGAAAACTGTCGGATTATATAAATAAAATATACTATGAATAAAATGAAAATAAAAAATGTAAAACATTAATAGAAAAATATAGAAACAAAGAAAGAGAAAAATATGTATTACTGACTGACGACCTAGCAGGCGTGCTGCGGGTACTGCGCGGCGTGCTGCGGGTACTGCGCGGCGTGCTGCGGGTACTTAGAAAAGCCTAGCTGAAGAACAGCAACGTCCATTACTTTCGTTAGGTGAAGTGTTTATTATGCTCTCGTGAGTGCATTTGGTGATTCGCAGAGCACACTGTCACGAGTACTGTAGACTGTAGGTAGGGTATTGATCAATGTGCGTACGCTGCGCTGCCACGAGCGGCGTGCATTGAAGAGCAGTCAGTCACTGCACTGTTTTTGCAGAATGTAGAATTGCAGTCTTGGGATTAAGTGGATCTCAGGCAGGGGCTTCCTGGAATTATTTATTGACAAGATTACAAACGAGCCGGGCAGGCACACAAGTGCAAGAATCAATGCGATCACGCACAGAGTGTGTGTGAGTGTGTACTCAAGCCACAGGCTGCGCTCCCAGGTCACAGCAAACGCAGGTGCACGATCGAGGACGCAGCTGGCGGGTAGCCTGGGGTCAGTTTGGGTGCTTCACTGAAATGTGGCTTGGGCATATTTTTATCAATACGTGCAAGCCTATTTTCGCACCCTGAAAGAAAAAACATAAGCCTGTCGTTGGCCAGCATATACTGAACGTGTTTGTTTTTATGCTGAATGAAGATGTGATCACCTCTTTCAGAAGTGGTGAGGATAAACAACCCTTTTATGCACTATAAACTATATCATACAGTATTAAACGTACAATATAGCCAAGATTACTTCGTTCATACGAACCTAACTAGAGTTAGCAGAACATAGTTACCACAATAAACATAGTTCAAACAAAAGATGGATAATTGGAACCAACATTCACTATGTGATCATAGCAAGGGCTAGATCATGTTGTGGGCATTTCTTAACCACCTCAACCATGTTGTAGTCAAAAACCGTAACCTTGTAAACATCGCCTTTGAAGGTCATGAAGTACCCAATATTGATGTCGTGAGCAATTGCAAATCCATCCCCTCCTTGATCCATTGCAATCATGTTGTTGATGTTCTTAATCTTCACCATTCAAGAGCAGCCGGTTTTGGTCTTCAGGGCGATGGTCACTAGGATGGTGTCAAGGTATTGACGAAATGCTTCGGGAATTGAAAGAAAATCCGATCCCAGTGTTATGATGACCTTAGCGAAATGGCTTGGACCAATCTCGTCATGGAAGTGCCCCACCTTCAGCGCAGTGGTGAAGCCACGTTGGGACCTATGTTGAATACAAGCATATATTACACAAATAATACTATAAAATAGTGAAAACACATATATTTGAACTCGTAGATTTGAAATGGCAACACAGTCTTCAACTCCTGGCACCACCACTGCTTCGGCGGCCTTCTCCAAGGTCTCTTGGCGGCACTGCCTTTTCCAGAATCCTTAGAGCACCCTTTGCCAAGGTTGTGGACAACATTACCCATAATTATCTTGGACTTGGGGCACTGCAAAAAAACAAAGCCAATTAGAACACGCGCAAGCAATTTATATGTCTACAAAATCTCATTGTGTTAAAGAGATATAGCCTCATATAGTGTCACACAAAGCAAGGGAAGTGCTAAAAGACTAAATCAAATACGCAAGCAATGTTCATGTATAAAGGAAAAGGTCTTATGAATAATCTTTCGCATTACATGGTGCCATATTTTAATCATCACCCGATTCAAGAAAATTACATACATAATATAGAACCAGGGGCCTCATATTAACACATAAATGACAAAGAAATGATCATGCGCAAGCTATGTATTTGTGCACGACACTAGGTCTTGCAAGATCATCCATTGAATGGTACACAATTTAATCATCAGGCATTGCAAGAAAACAAAGGAAAAATAAACAAATTGGGTCTTCGTATTTACATCGGACACAAAAATTCTGAAATGGAACTAGCGAACCAATTAGAATGCACAACATTTGTGTTTGTACCAAGCAAATGTTTAACGGGACCATCTCGAATGACATAGAGCCACAGATTATAATCATCGGCATAAGTAGCACAATCAATTGTCAATCACTGCCAAATGGATATCATTAAGGTAGCCTCATAGAGCATAGTAAAGAAAGAGTAAAGAGATGATCCTACAGGGTATGTTTAAACCATGGTTTTTGATCATACCACTATGTTCGACGGGAACATCCCTTCACTACAACTGCTGCAGATTAATCATCAGCACCGCAACAAAGTGCCACATATTAGGCATCGTATGTCCAGGTTCAGTCGTAGTAGATATGGATTCATGCAATCCATTGAGATCTTCGATATGAAATGCGAAGTAATCATACATCATATTGCATGGAACCGTGAACAGTGAAAGAAAAAAAAGAAATATTGCGTCGATCTAACCCTAAAACCAAATATTACCCAATCGAGCAAAATGTAACCATAAGCCACATATATGTACATATAGATGTGTCATTTACGAAGCACACAGACATAATAGAAGAACAAAAAAGGCATAATCGACAATATTTTCCCCTAGCACTACAAATCTACGGTGCATGTAATGAATAAGCATATAATTAGCCTTCTCATACAGATCTACGCATTTACAACTGTCAGGCAACCGTCACCGACGAGAGGAGAGAGAGGGAAGAGCAGATGAGCGGGTGGGTTCAAAAAGATGATTGAGAGCAGAGAACCGGCGGTAACCGAATTTATGACGCGTGTTGTGTTGCGTTGTCTCTCGTTTTTCTTCACGTGTGCAGACTCATTTTTTTTACTTTGCTCTCGCATGTGTTTGTCCTGCCACGAACGCCTAAAATAACTATCCCTGCCGAGTTATAAGACTAGTCATAGTGGGAAGTAACTTGGCTCTCGGGTGCAACGCACCCCCATAGACCAAAAAAAATTGTAGTTATTTAAAAAGTCAAAAAAAAATTGAATCTTCGTGGAAACCAAGGATGATCAAGTTTGTACTCATAAAAAAATGTTTGGAAACGAAATTATTTCCACGGTCTTCAGGGCAAAAAAGACAAAATTATGACGAATATAAAGTGAATAGTACCTGGTCATGGGGTGTTTCAAGTTTGTTTTTTTCACCTAGGATACAATAAAAGTAATTTCCTAGGGATATTTTGTTTCAAGTATAATACCTGATCATCTTTGATTCCCGAAAAAATCGATTTTTTTTTAACTTTTTTAATTTTTATTTTATTTTTCCAAGTATAGGAGTGTGTGGCACCCGAGAGCCAATCTGTATTTCCCCATGCACATGTTACTACTATATGTTACTACCTTTACAGTGGTTAGTAACATCAAAATAATATCATATGTGTCTTCATTAATTAGTTTGTAGACTCATTGTATCGTGTCCAACTCAGCAAATTTGCTTATGTGGCGTGAGTTAATGAGGAAAGAGGAGAATGGAATAACATAGCTAGTTACTCTAACATCACACTTCTCAAGATACAATGAGTCTACAAGCAAATTAATAAAATTATGTATGACACTAGTACTTTGATGTTACTAACCACTATGAAGATAACATATGCATGTTACTACTCTATGTTACTTCCCACTGTGACTAGTCAACCGCTATGAAGGTTGTAACATATGCATGCTACTATTTTATGTTAGTTTTCACTGTGACTACGTTACTTCCTATATACTCACTCTGTCCATAAATAAGTGTACATGCGGGTTTTCAAGACAAATTATGAAATGGAGTAAAAAATACATTGGATACATGCATCTCTCCTCTTTAATTTCTTTCACCTCCAATAAGCTAAGTGCATTTAAAAAACAAGAAAAATATGTGTTTAATATTACTGGGTTTGATTTCCGTACGGTGAGAGAGAAGCAATTAAAGTGCATTACGAAGATAAGAGTACACACTTTTGTGGACAAAGTTTAGAGCTTGATGTTCACTTATTTGAGGATGTAGGGAGTACTACTACTATGGAAACCGTGCATACTAACCTATGTAAGAGCATCTCCACCTACGCGCTCCATATAGTCGCCGGCAGGGGCATCGACACTGCCGTATGGGGTCACCGGCAGAGCATTCTCTATTTGGGGATGATGCTCCCACACCGGCGCCCCCCCATAGTGTAGTCCCAATAGAAATTTAAATTTAAAATGACATTTAAAAACCGAAATTCATACAAAATTTATACAAAAGTAATTTGAATTTAAACCTAAATAAAACCTAAACTTAATCCTAAACTATTGGTTGGGGCGCGCGACGGGCCTGCCTCGTCGTCGTTCTTCGCATTTGCCGCCTCCGTCCGTGCCCGCCTCTCGTACTTTGCTTCGCGCATCTGGCGGTGGAGCATGGCGGCCGACGTCGCATGAGCTTGCCGGCGGCGCTGTCACCGTGATTCCAGCCTTTGCCGAGAAGCCTCGTTCTCGGCGCGCCTCGCTTGCTCGCGGGCGAACACGTTGTAGTGGCGTTGAGGTCATAGAGATTCTGTCGCTCCGCCTTCATGAGGAGGCGTCCCACCTCCTCCGTGGCCGCTCGCTGGCGCGAGATCTCGAGGGCGTGATCGAGGTTAGAGTCGTTGATTAACTCCCGCAGCTCCTCCTCAACCTCTGGCAGCGTTGCGCGTCCAACGACGCCAGGATCGCCGCCTGCTCCGGGACGTCGGGGGCTGCAGCTGCTCGCCTCCTCCGCCGCCTCAGCTTCCGCGTTTGCGACGTAGGCCTCGTGCCACGCCGCGAACCGTGGGTCCTCGTCGTCGTCGGAGCTGTAGTCCGCGTTGGGCTGCGGCTACGGCTGCGGTGGTGGTGGAAGCGCCGCAGGAAGCGCGCGGCAGTTGAGGCCAAGCATGGAGTACGTCGTCTTCAGACGACGCGACATTTTTGAGGTGGAGAGGAGAATGGCGCGGTGGCAGTGGTGGATATGAGAGGATAGCACCGCGGTAGTGGATGGCGTACATACTAAATAGTGGTGGCAACTACCCAAATTTACGACGGCGTAGGCGACTGGACGCCGCGTGGCCAGTCGCTGCCCTCGTCGCCGCCCTCGTCGCCCCCTCGGTTTCCGCACGGGAGACCATTAAACGCCGGACCAACCTTCCCGCGCCGCTGCCGATTCAAACCGTCACGTCATCTCCCTGACAAGGCGCCAGCCGCGAAAACCGTCGTGCCACGAGACGCCGACGCGTCTGATTCGCACCCTACGCGAAGGGGCCGGCACGAGAATGCCGGTGATTCTATTGGGCTCGAAGACTAGCCGGCACCGTTCACAACGCACTAGTGTGAATCCAAAAACTACACCAACCCCCAAATCACTACCGCTATACTAGAATGCACCGGTGGAGATGCTCTAAACTAGCCAAACTCCATCCGGTGAGTAGCGGCGCCAGTGGCCGTGGGAACTGGGGAGCAGCAGCTAGCTAGCAGCCACAGGTAGGCTGAATGGGGACGAAGCGAGCGGCGAGTCACCGGGGCGACGACGAACTCAAACGAAGCCCGAGGCGGTGCGCACCGGAGCGTGCATGCACGCAAATGCATGGTGGGGCGAGAAAAGGCGAGACGCTTTCACCCCGGCTGTTGTCGATCAGCAGAAACGAGAGCGCCACGGATACGCGCGCGTGGCCATGCATGCACACGAGGACAGCGGGTGAGTGGCAGAAAGCCCGGGTTTGGGTCCAGCTTCCCACAAAGCTAAGCCTACCTGCTCTGCTACACCTTTTTGCTAATCCATCCCTTTGCACCGTCTCGTCTCTCGTGTGTAGAGCGCTTGCACCTGTACAGCTAGGAGTAGAAAATCAGCTAATTAGCTGTCCAGCTCCAAGAGTCAAAGCTTCAGGTCACTGGGAAAGGCTTCTTCGGCAGATTCAGCGAGCACAATACTTTTCAGTTTTCTTTTGCTCTTTGCCTTTTTGACTTTCTGAGTGAGCTACTACCCCGATCCCGCGGATTCAGCAAGAGTAGGAACCTCACAAAAGATAATCATACTGCTAGCCTCGTAAGCTACCCGTGGATCCATGGTCCATCATGTTAGCAAAACTGTGGATCCTCATATCCACGTTCAAATCCTGCGTCCTGCACGATGAGGACATGCCCACAAGAGACAGCTTGGGCAAGCATACATGCATGCGGGTGTACCGGATAGAATAATTTCAGCACCGTATTCGTTTCTGAATCTATATCCGGTTTAAAGTAATCCGAGGATAAATCTATCTTAACACCTGATATGGAGTAGCAACTTGATGTCCATCTTCAAAAATTATTTAAGACTATCCAATGGCTTTTATCCAAATAATCCAAATTATCAAAACTAATATAGCATGTTTAGTAGATAATTAGTTCCAGAGTTCGTCGGTTAAGCAATACCACTCCCACCTATTGATATTGATCTTACCTTACCTCGAGGAGTTATTCGTTTAGGTCTCGATTACCACTTACATAGTCTCTCTATCTAATATGGAGTCCAAATTTGTTAGTATGGTTGGCTATTAAACCATGCGTCGCTATTATCGCTCCGGCCTTACGCATATCTAATTAATTTTGTTTCCACCCTGAATTTGCTCCATTTCCGTTACGAATCCATGGTCTCATATACCGTATTCGAATCTGCAACCAGTCATTATCCAATCCGCTTCGAATCTGTTGAGAAAATATGTTATCAGATATAGTAATGACAAAATACGATCTGTTTACACCCCTACCTACAGGTTCCAAGTCCCAACATCGCAAAACTCCTCCCTTCTTTTCTCCGTTGGCAATATGTATAAACATGTCTTTTCGTTCTACGTTTGCAATATGTACCTCTATACGACTCATGCTAAGGGAATATTCGTTTCCGATAATTCCATGTCCTTTAAATGCAACAATTAGCCATCGTAAAAACCCTACCCCTCAATCTCTCCATGCGTTTGAATGTGGTGCGGATGCTGCGCTTGAGGTGACCTAGTGAGAGAGCGCATCCGCCAAGTCAAGGCATGGCTGCTCCTTGTCCTCCTCCATTTCTCTTCGTCACCGTCTAGGAGGTGACCTAGGAGTAGAGATCGAAGAGGAAAGGCCACCGGGTGTGTTCGGATCTGCCCAGCACTGGGCACATATGGAATTATCTTCGGTCTACTCGTTCGGTGGGCGATAGCCACTAGCTTGCATCCCATAGCACGTAGATATGTGGGAGATGCAACCAATGATGAGCCCTTCGGGCCCGAGGACGATGATTATGAAAAACTTCAATGAAATCGAAGGTATAGTCTTTCTGTGATCGGCCGCTGTTAGGTTTTTTTTCAATCTGTGATGTCATCCTTATGTTGTTACCAATATTGTGATTAGGTTTTTGTCAATATTCTAATTAATTTATTGTGAGTGTTTTGTTTAAAACAGTTGGGTATAATGATCTGATTAAGTATGTCATGTGTGGGTGATGTTTACATTATAGGTTAATTGTGGGTGTTGTTTGTAATAAAGTTCATGTGCTTGTAGCTTTGGTTAATTGTATAAAAGCATGATAGCACTGTTGTGTTAGTGTTTGTTATCCTTTGCTCTTGTGACTTAGTCAGAACTCATGCATGTAAAAAAGTAGGACTTTATTTCGTTGATAGTTCATAACAATGGAGATAAATAATTCTCTTGCAATGTCTTCATTAAAATAAATAATTATGATTAAATCATAATTCAACAGTTTCGCATTGATATATCACATTTTCTTAGCCCATGCTACAAGTTTTTACAGGAGGGATTATTTCAAGGCTCTGCCTGTAATATGTAACCCATGAATAATTGCAGCTATGGACCCTTCCGGGTCCTCCCTCTGTTTAAAAAAAATTAGATGTCGCAAAAACTATAAAATTAAACGTAGGTGGCCCTGGCCTCTAGAAAGGTTTCTCCAGCAGATTCAATGAGTTGCATTTACTGTTTAAGAAATGCATGCAATATGAGACTTCTGAAAACGTATAACTGATCATGGGTGCATATGCACCTGGTATGTATAAAATATATTTCAAAAAGTAAAAAAATTTAGGAAAAAAATTTAGCATGTAGAGGGACATGTTCTATGTGTACACATAAAGTTTCACGTAAAACCAACAATTTTTGTACCATGTGTAAAAAAGACAAATAATGCCTCGAGAAATAGACTATTTTAACACCAAAAATTTGTCTTTTTAGTACAGGGCACAAAACATATCGGTTTTTGCTGAAAAAACTTTGTGAACATGTAACATGTCAAGGTATACATGAGGCATTTTTATTTTTATTTTTTTAACATTTGGAAATATGTTTAATATGCATTTCAAATAAAAGGTGCATATGCACCCGGGTGCAGAAACACCCTGTCCCCTTTTCCTTGAAAGAATAGGTTTTTTGCATCAAGAGGCTGTGAGGAAATAAGTAACATAGTTAATGAGGAGGGGGTATGCATCTTATCATCTTCTATTCGAGAATAATAAACGAAAGAGAAATGCTGCACATGAATCTTACTCTAGAAATGCATGTGGAATGTCTCTGATATAAGTCGGAAAAACAAACCGATCACATTCCTAAAGGGGAAGGACGAAGCTTTAGTTCCCCTTACCTTTTAAGGTATGTAAGGTGCCAAACTAGCTATTTATTTCTGCTTCAAAGAAAGGCAAACCAACCATGGTGGCTTTGCCAGCAAGCAAAAAAAAAAAAGAGTGCGTTGGATATGGGGAATTGCATAGATAAATAGAGTTCCCGTCCGTAGTGATCTGGACATGAGATTAGGGCGAGACGAGCAAAGTCAAAAGTAAAGAAAATGTGCCTTAAAACAAAGATTCTATTACGTATCCGAAAACGTTCAACCTTGAATTGCACACAGAAGAATCATTTGCCCTCATTTAGTACAGCTACCCATAAACCTTTGACGCTTCGTCTCTGTCAATCGCGAAACCCAATTTAAGAACACCTCTATTTTTCCCATTTTGGTCAAGGCGTGGCCAAGCTAAATTAAAAACTAAGTGTAATTAAGTTTAGGTTTTGAGACGTTTGATTCTTTTTTTCCTGTTTTATTTAAGTCCATTTTTTGTTTGATTTTGTTTTTGCACAATGGTTGTTGTGCTTGTCCAAAGCCAAGTATATTCCAACCAGTTGGACCTTTAGTTCTGGTGTAGGCTCCGTCCTAGTCACGTAGCGCTAGAGACATACTTGAAAGGACATTGATGCCATCTAGAGGGGGTGAATAGACGGTTTAATTTTTTTACGATAAAGGCTTGAACAAACACGGAATAAAACTAAAGTTTAATTTGTCAAACACAAAAACTACAGAACTAATGTTCACCTATGTGCACCAACAACTTATGCTAAGCAAGACAAACAACTATGTGATAGCAAGGTATATAATTTCAAGCATGAAGGCTATAACAAAGTAAAGTGCATAAGTCAAGAATCGGGTATAGAAATAACCGAGACACGCAGAAATAATGATGTATCGATGCCAATGTTCACACTCTTGCGAGTGCTACTCTCCGTTGGAGAGGTGTGGAGACCAAAGCACTCAAAACAGCACGAAAGACTCTCTGTATTTCCCCGAGACTTCCCATAAAAAGTGAAGTCATCGATCAACTATGGAACCTTGAGGGTGGTTGATATCTACGCACGTTTCTATTTTTGTACACAGTGTTGGGCCTCCAAGTGCAAAGGTTTGTAGAACAGCAGCAAGTTTTTCTTAAGTGGATTACCCAAGGTTTATTGAACTCAGGGAGGCAGAGGTCAAAGATATCCCTCTCAAGCAACCCTGGAATTACGATACAAGAAGTCTCTTGTATCCCCAATACACCCAATACATTTTTCAGGTGTATAGGTGCACTAGTTCGGCGAAGAGATAGTGAAATACAAGTAATATGAATGATATGAGTGGTAATTGCAATCTGAAATAAAAATGGCAGCAAGCAAACATGCAGCAGAACTGGTTGTCAATGGTGTTTCGATGCTTGGAAACAAGGCATAGGGATCATACTTTCACTAGTAGACACTCTCAACAATGATACCATAATTGAGTTCATAGATATTATCACTTCACTACACTACTCTAAACCACTCTCAGGTTTGATAACAAACACAAATTCACTGTGTAGGGTTGCACAAGCATTCCCTAAAATTCGCATTCCCAATCTATGGATGCCCCACGCTGTCACTTTGAGCATACAAAGATGGTACTAACTAGACACCACAATCCATAAGTATTTCTGTAAATTAAGCTTAAGAAACAAACACGGTGTGCACACTGTCACCTTCACACCGTTGGACAAGGTGTCCCCGAAGATCACATAATATATTTATGTCATATGTTATTTGTGATCTTGCACGATCTCCATTGCTAGTGGATTCTTTGGGCAAGTAGATACTTGTGACTCCAAGAGGGGGTATTTATGCTCGATAGTAGGTTCATGCCTCTAGTTTTCTGCGAGAGTGACAATAACTTCTAATATTGTAGATGTGATGTTGCTACTAGGGATAAACAAAAATGTTTTATCCAAGGATAATTATATTGTTTACTTTACACACATTGCTTAATGCGATAATCTGTTGCTTGCAACTTAATACTGAAAGGGGTTCGGACGATAACTGGAAGGTGGATTATTAGTCATAGGCACAGTTGGATTACGGTCTATGTATTATGTTGTAATGCCTAAACAAATCTCATAGTAATCAACTTGTCATGTATGGTCGATATTCTGTCAATTGCCCAGCTGTAATTTGTTCACCCAGCATGCTATTTATCTTTATGGAGAGACACCTCTAGTGAACTGTGGACCCTGGCCCTTTTCTTTACACTGATAAATGCATCTACTGCAATCATGTTCTATTTACTTACTGCAATTCATGTTCTCTTTAATTATTGCAAACATCTTGACGAGGGTGCTTGATGTCTACGGGAGCTTCTACTCTTGTAGACAGTGTTGGGCCTAAAAGAGCAGAGGTTTGTAGAACAGCAGCAAGTTTCCCTTAAGTGGACCACCCAAGGTTTATCGAACTCAGGGAGGAAGAGGTCAAAGATATCCCTCTCATGCAACCCTGCAACCACAAAGCAAGAAGTCTCTTGTGTCCCCAACACACCTAATAGGTGCATTAGTTCGGCGAAGAGATAGAGAAATACAGGTGGTATGAATGAATATGAGCGAGTAGTAACGGCGTGTAGTTGATGGTGGTAATATGGTAGCAGTAGTAACGCAGCAAGTAGTAACGCGAGTAAAACGATAGAACAAGCGGCGATAGCGATATTTAGGAACAAGGCCTAGGGATTAGACTTTCACTAGTGGACACTCTCAACATTGATCACATAACAGAATAGATAAATGCATACTCTACACTCTTGTTGGATGATGAACACATTGCGTAGGATTACACGAACCCTCAATGCCGGAGTTAACAAGCTCCACAATTCAATGTTCATATTTAAATAACCTTAGAGTGCAAGAAAGATCAACACGACTAAACCAAGTACTAACACAGCATGCACACTCGTCACCTTCACGCTATGTAGGAGGAATAGATCACATCAATACTATCATAGCAATAGTTAACTTCACAATCTACAAGAGATCATGATCATAGCATACGCCAAGTACTAACACGGATGCACACACTGTCACCATTACACCGTGCAGGAGGAATAAAACTACTTTAATAACATTGCTAGAGTAGCACATAGATAAATTGTGATACAAAACACATTGCAATCATAAAGAGATATAAATAAGAACTTCACTATGCCATTCATAACAGTGAGTAAGTATTCTGTGAAATATAGCCTAAGAGACCCACACGGTGCACACACTGTCACCTTTACACACGTGGGACAAGGAGTCTCCGGAGATCACATAAGTAAAACTCACTTGACTAGCACAATGACATCTAGATTACAAGCATCATCATATGAATCTCAATCATGTATGGCAGCTCATGAGATTATTGTATTGAAGTACATAGGAGAGAGATGAACCACATAGCTACCGGTACAGCCCCGAGCCTCGATGGAGAACTACTCCTCCTCATGGGAGCAGCAGCGGTGATGAAGATGGCGGTGGAGATGGCAGCGGTGTCGATGGAGAAGCCTTCCGGGGGCACTTCCCCGCTCCGGCAGGGTGCCGGAACGGAGACTCCTGTCCCCCGGATCTTGGCTTCGCGATGGCGGCGGCTCCGGAAGGTTTACGTGGGTTTCGTCCTTCGTAATAGGGTTTTCGCGATGGAGGCTTTAAATAGGCGGAAGGGCAGCCTCGGAGGGGCTCGGGGCCACCACACCATAGGGCGGCGCGGCCCCCTCCGGCCGCGCCAGGGTGTGGTGTGGGGCCCCCGGGGCTTCCCTCCGGCGGCTCTCGGGTGTTCCGGATGGTTCCGGGAAAAATAGGAACCCGGGTCTTGATTTCATCCGATTCCGAGAATATTTCGTTACTAGGATTTCTGAAACCAAAAACAGCGAGAAAACAGAGACCGGCACTTCGGCATCTTGTTAATAGGTTAGTTCCAGAAAATGCACGAATATGACATAAAGTGTGCATAAAACATGTAGATAACATCAATAATGTGGCATGGAACATAAGAAATTATCGATACGTCGGAGACGTATCAACATCCCCAAGCTTAGTTCTGCTCGTCCCGAGCAGGTAAACGATAACAAAGATAATTTCTGGAGTGACATGCCTTCATAAACTTGATCATATTGTAAACATATGTAATGAATGCAGCGATCAAAAACAATGGTAATGACATGAGTAAACAAATGAATCATAAAGCAAAGACTTTTCATGAATAGTACTTTCAAGACAAGCATCAATAAGTCTTGCATAAGAGTTAACTCATAAAGCAATAAATCAAAGTAAAGGTATTGAAGCAACACAAAGGAAGATTAAGTTTCAGCGGTTGCTTTCAACTTATAACATGTATATCTCATGGATAATTGTCAACATAGAGTAATATAACAAGTGCAATATGCAAGTATGTAGGAATCAATGCACGAGTTCACACAAGTGTTTGCTTCTTGAGGTGGAGAGAGATAGGTGAACTGACTCAACATAAAGGTAAAAAGAATGGTCCTACAAAGAGGAAAGCATCGATTGCTATATTTGTGCTAGAGCTTTTATTTTGAAAACATGAAACAATTTTGTCAACGGTAGTAATAAAGCATATGAGTTATGTAAATTATATCTCACAAGTTGCAAGCCTCATGCATAGTATACTAATAGTGCCCGCACCTTGTCCTAATTAGCTTGGACTACCGGATCATCGCAATACACATGTTTTAACCAAGTGTCACAATGGGGTACCTCCATGCCGCCTGTACAAAGGTCTAAGGAGAAAGCTCGCATTTTGGATTTCTCGCTTTTGATTATTCTCAACTTAGACATCCATACCGGGACAACATGGACAACGGATAATGGACTCCTCTTTAATGCATAAGCATGTGACAACAATTATTATTCTCATATGAGATTGAGGATATATGTCCAAAACTGAAACTTCCACCATGAATCATGGCTTTAGTTAGCGGCCCAATGTTCTTCTCTAACAATATGTATGCTCCAACCATTAAGGTGGTAGATCTCTCTTACTTCGGACAAGACGGACATGCATAACAACTCACATGATATTCAACAAAGAATAGTTGATGGCGTCCCCGAAACATGGTTATCGCACAACAAGCAACTTAATAAGAGATAAAGTGCATAAGTACATATTCAATACCACAATAGTTTTTAAGGCTATTTTGTCCCATGAGCTATATATTGCAAAGGCGAATGATGGAAATTTAAAGGTAGCACTCAAGCAATTTACTTTGGAATGGCGGAGAAATACCATGTAGTAGGTAGGTATGGTGGACACAAATGGCATAGTGGTTGGCTCAAGTATTTTGGATGCATGAGAAGTATTCCCGCTCGATACAAGGTTTAGGCTAGCAAGATTATTTGAAACAAACACAAGGATGAACGGTGCAGCAAAACTCACATAAAAGACATATTGTAAACATTATAAGACTCCACACCGTCTTCCTTGTTGTTCAAAACTCAATACTAGATATTATCTAGACTCTAGAGAAACCAAATATGCAAACCAAATTAGCAAGCTCCAAGTGTTTCTTCATTAATGGGTGCAAAGTATATGATGCAAGAGCTTAAACATGAGCACAACAATTGCCAAGTATCAAATTATCCAAGACATTTTAGAATTACTACATGTATGATTTTCCATTTCCAACCATATATATAAAAATGAACGAAGCAGTTTTAACCTTCGCCATGAACACTAAAAGATAAAGCGAAGAACACATGTGTTCATATGAACCAGCGGAGCGTGTCTCTCTCCCACACAAGCATTTATTCAAACAAAAACAAAAACAAACAGACGCTCCAAGTAAAGTACATAAGATGTGACGGAATAAAAATATAGTTTCAGGGGAGGAACCTGATAATGTTGTTGATGAAGAAGGGGATGCCTTGGGCATCCCCAATCTTAGACGCTTGAGTCTTCTTAGAATATGCAGGGGTGAACCACCGGGGCATCCCCAAGCTTAGAGCTTTCACTCTCCTTGATCATATTGTATCATACTCCTCTCTTGATCCTTGAAAGCTTCCTCCACATCAAACTCGAAACAACTCATTAGAGGGTTAGTGCATAATAAAAATTCACATGTTCAGAGGTGACACAATCATTCTTAACACTTCTGGACATTGCATAAAGCTACTGGACATTAATGGATCAAAGAAATTCATCCAACATAGCAAAAGAGGCAATGCGAAACAAAAGGCAGAATCTGTCAAAACAGAATAGTCCGTAAAGATGGATTTTATTAGGCCACCAGACTTGCTCAAATGAAAATGCTCAAATTGAATGAAAGTTGCGTACATATCTGAGGATCACTCACGTAAATTGGCATAATTTTATGAGTTACCTACAGAGAATTAGGCCCAGATTCGTGACAGCAAGAAATCTGTTTCTGCGCAGTAATCCAAATCTAGTACTTACTTTACTATCAAAGACTTTACTTGGCACAACAAAACTCAAAACTAAGATAAGGATAGGTTGCTACAGTAGTAAACAACTTCCAAGACACAAATATAAAACAAAATACTGTAGCAAAATAACACATGGGTTATCTCCCAAGAAGTTATTTCTTTATAGCCGTTAAGATGGGCTCAGCAGTTTTAATGATGCTCACATGAAAAATAGAGTATGAAGCAAAAGAGAGCATCAAGAAGCAAATTCAAAACAAATTTAAGTCTAACATGCTTCCTATGCATAGGAATCTTGTAAATAAACAACTTCATGAAGAGCAAAGTAACAAGCATAGGAAGATAAAACAAGTGTAGCTTCAAAAATTTCAGCACATAGAGAGGCATTTTAGTAACATGAAAATTTCTACAACCATATTTTCCTCTCTCATAATAACTTTCAGTAGCATCATGAGCAAACTCAATAATATAACTATCACATAAAGCATTCTTATCATGAGTCTCATGCATAAAATTATTACTCTCCACATAAGCATAGTCAATTTTATTAGTAATAGTGGGAGCAAATTCAACAAAGTAGCTATCATTATTATTCTCTTCAAGTGTAGGAGGCATAGTATAATCACAATAAAATTTACTCTCCATAGTAGGTTGTACCAAAAGACCACTATTATAATCATCATAAATAGGAGGCAAAGTATCATCAAAGAAAATTTTCTCCTCAATGCTTGGGGGACTAAAAAGATCATGAAAACCAGCTTCCCCAAGCTTAGAACTTTCTACATTATTATCAACAATGGTGTTCAAAGCGTTCATACTAATATTACTACCAGCATGCAAATAAGATTCCATAGGTTTTTTAATTTTCGCATCAAACAATCCATGTTTTAAATCAGGAAACAGAATAAGAAGCTCATTGTTGTCCATTATGCCAAACTAGTGTAAACTAGAAACAAAAAGATGCAATTGCAGGATCTAAAGGAAATAGCTTCGAGCACAAACACAATGGCGCCAGAAAAGTACTGTTACCTGGAACCGGAGTATGAGTGCCTTTTTACCTTTCCTCCCCGGCAACGGCGCCGTGAAAAGTGCTTGATGTCTACGGGAGCTTCTATTCTTGTAGACAAGTGTTGTGCCTCCAAGAGCGAGAGGTTTGTAGAACAGCAGCAAGTTTCCCTTAAGTGGATCACCCAAGGTTTATCGAACTCAGGGAGGAAGAGGTCAAAGATATCCCTCTCATGCAACCCTGCAACCACAAAGCAAGAAGTCTCTTGTGTCCCCAACACACCTAATAGGTGCATTAGTTCGGCGAAGAGATAGTGAAATACAGGTGGTATGAATGAATATGAGCAGTAGTAACGGCGTGTAGTTGATGGTGGTAATATGGTAGCGATAGTAACGCAGCAGAGTAGTAACGCAATAAAACAGTAAACAAGCAGCGATAGCAGTATTTAGGAACAAGGCCTAGGGATTAGACTTTCACTAGTGGACACTCTCAACATTGATCACATAACAGAATAGATAAATGCATACTCTACACTCTTGTTGGATGATGAACACATTACGTAGGATTACACGAACCCTCAATGCCGGAGTTAACAAGCTCCACAATTCAATGTTCATATTTAAATAACCTTAGAGTGCAAGAAAGATCAACACGACTAAACCAAGTACTAACACAAGCATGCACACTCGTCACCTTCACGCTATGTAGGAGGAATAGATCACATCAATACTATCATAGCAATAGTTAACTTCACAATCTACAAGAGATCATGATCATAGCATACGCCAAGTACTAACACGGATGCACACACGGTCACCATTACACCGTGCAGGAGGAGTAAAACTACTTTAATAACATTGCTAGAGTAGCACATAGATAAATTGTGATACAAAACACATTGCAATCATAAAGAGATATAAATAAGCACTTCACTACGCCATTCATAACAGTGAGTAAGTATTCTGTGAAATATAGCCTAAGAGACCCACACGGTGCACACACTATCACCTTTACACACGTGGGACAAGGAGTCTCCGGAGATCACATAAGTAAAACTCACTTGACTAGCACAATGACATCTAGATTACAAGCATCATCATATGAATCTCAATCATGTAAGGCAGCTCATGAGATTATTGTATTGAAGTACATAGGAGAGAGATGAACCACATAGCTACCGGTACAGCCCCGAGCCTCGATGGAGAACTACTCCCTCCTCATGGGAGCAGCAGCGGTGATGAAGATGGCGGTGGAGATGGCAGCGGTGTCGATGGAGAAGCCTTCCGGGGGCACTTCCCCGCTCCGGCAGGGTGCCGGAACAGAGACTCCTGTCCCCCAGATCTTGGCTTCGCGATGGCGGCGGCTCTGGAAGGTTTCTGTGGGTTTCGTCCTTGATGACCCACAAGTATAGGGGGTGTATCGTAGTATCTTCGATAAGTAAGAATGTCGATCCCAACGAGGAGCAGAAGGTGTTGACAAGCAGTTTTGATGAAGGATTCACTGTAAATGCTCACAGACAAGTATTCGGGGGTTTTGATGTAACGGATGAATAAAGTACAAGTAAGTAAAATGCGAGAGAAATAATTGCAGCGAGTGGCCCAATCCTTTTTAGCACAAAGGACAAGCCGGTTTGTTTACTTATAATGACCAAACGTTCTCGAGGACACACGGGATTTTAGTCTAGTGCTTTCGCTACATACAGCTTGATTAATCTTCATTGTTTTGATAAGTGTTGTGTGGGTGAACTCTGTGCTAATGTACCGCCCTTCCTAGGACTAATACATACTTGTGATTATACCCCTTGCAAGCATCCGCAACTACAAGAAAGTAATTAAGATAAATCTAACCACAGACCTTAAACTCGAGATCCTGCGATCCCTCCTACATCGATATACCAACGGGGGTTTAGGTTTCGTCACTCCGGCAACCCCGCAATTGGCAAACGAGTACAAGATGCATTCCCCTAGGCCCATAAATGGTGAAGTGTCGTGTAGTCGACGTTCACACGACACCACTAGAAGAATAACACCACAACTTAAATATCATAACATTGAATATTACTCAACCATAGTTCACTACTAACAATTAGACTTCACCCATATCCTCAAGAACTAAACGAACTACTCACGAGACATCATATGGAACATGATCAGAGGTGATATGATGATGAATAACAATCTGAACATAGACCTTGGTTCAATGGTTTCACTCAATAGCATCAATAACAAGTATAAATCAGTACCGGAGAGTTTCCCTATCAAACAATCAAGATCAAACCCAAATTGCTACAGCGGTGACGATGTCCAGCGGTGGAGATGGTGGTGATGATGGTGGAGATGATGATGATGGTGATGGAGATGATGTCCAGCTCGATGGCGGTGACGATGGCGTCGATTTCCCCTCCGGGAGGGAATTTCCCCGGCGGATTCCTGCCCGCCGGAGAGCTCTTTTCTCTCCGGTGTTCTCCGCCCCGCGAGGCGGCCGTAACCCTTCGTGAGGATTCCTCTCGTGGCTTAGGTCTTCGGGACGAAGGGTTTCGCGAAGAAAAGGAGGCGAAAGAGGCCGAGGGGGCCCCACACCACATGGTGGCGCGGCCGAGCCATGGGCCGCGCCACCCTATGGTGTGGGCCCACCCCGGGTCCAGCTGGCTCCCCCTTCCGGCTTCCTCCGTCATCCGGAAAAATAGGATTTTTGGTAAAACTCCCTTCCACAGCTTGATCTTCCGAAATATTGCATTCCGACGGTGCTTTTTCAAGCGTAACCCGGCTCCGTGCTCGATCCCCAAATAATCATGAAACATGCAAAATAGATGAAATAACATAAGTATTGTGTCCCAATATGAAATATATCAATGAATAACAAGCAAATTATGATATAAAATAGTGATGCAAATTGGACGTATCAACTCCCCCAAGCTTAGACTTCGCTTGTCCCCAAGAGAAACTGAACTCTGTAAACAGGTCCACATGTTTATGGAGTGAAGAGTCGATATATAGAATACGGACAAGAAGCATCATATTCATTCACACAAGACATTATAGTAAA
The DNA here is from genome assembly GCF_022539505.1 of Lolium rigidum. Lineage (NCBI taxonomy): Eukaryota > Viridiplantae > Streptophyta > Magnoliopsida > Poales > Poaceae > Lolium > Lolium rigidum. Next base: position 249,465,382 of record NC_061510.1, on the reverse strand, counting down.
CAACTTTCTCATATAACTCAATCTTGAAACAAGTGTAAGGTAATCACAAATAAAGGTTCATAAGAAATCATAATTGGTGATGGCAAACTTTGTTCTTGGTCAGAGAACATTTAACAGATTATATTCATCTATTGAGCAGCGCTCTCATATTAAGGCTTATGGTAAATTTGCATACTCAATCATATTAATCATTGATGACTTTCAAAGCTATATTCATTCAAGTAAAACTTGTACTAAACAAGAAAGAGTAAAGACATGATGAAGCAAATCACAATATAATAGTTTGATCACAACAACTCAAATGCTTGCCTGGAGATGGAGGGAAATAGGTTTACCGACTCAACATAAAGTAAAAGACAGGCCCTTCGCAGAGGGAAGCAGGGATTAAATCATGTGCTAGAGCTTTTTCAGTTTTGAAATCATATAAAGAGAATAAAAGTAAAGTTTTGAGAGGTGTTTGTTGTTGTCAACGATCGGTAGCGGGTACTCTAACCCCCTTGCTAAACAAACCTCCAAAGAGCGGCTCCCATGAAGGACGTTATTTCTACCAGCAAGGTAGATCATCCCTCTTCTCTTTTGTTTACACATGTACTTTAGTTTATTTTAAGGATGACACTCCCCCAACCTTTGCTTACACAAGCCATGGCTAACCGAATCCTCGGGTGCCTTCCAACAATCTCATACCATGGAGGAGTGTCTATTGCAAAATTAAGTTGCTTACCGATGAATCGGGGCAAAACATGTGAAGAGAATTATTAATGAAAGTTGATTAATTGGGGCTGGGAACCCCGTTGCCAGCTCTTATTGCAAAATTATAGGATAAGTGGATGAAGCCACTAGTCCTTTAGTGGAGGCTGCCTAACAAGACCGAAAGATAAAACACCACATACTTCCTCATGAGCTATAAAACATTGACACAAATAAGAAGTAATAAGTTTTGAATTGTTTAAAGGTAGCACATGAAGTATTTACTTGGAATGGCAGAAATTACCATGCATTAGGTAGGTATGGTGGACACAAATGGCATAGGTTTGGGTTCGGGTTTGGATGCACGAGAAGTATTCCCTCTCAGACATGGTCTTTGGCTAGCAAGGTTAATTAGCAAGCATAAGAGTTGAGGGAAACAAACAAATATACATGTGATAGAAACAATCATGCATCTTACTTGTAAGCACAAACAGTTTTAACTCTAGAATACTAAGCAAAGAACTGATAAGAAAGATAATAACATCTTCTACATGTACTTCCTCTATTCTTCTTAAACTCAAAGTGTTGTTGCTATTGACCATTGCTAAGTTTGCCAAAACCTAATAGATTTACTTAATGCTCCCAAAGTGGTACCAATACTAAAATCAAGATCAATCATATAGTAGAAATTGCAAACTAAAATAAGATGTGCAGTATGTAAATGATAAGACTTCTCATTAATATTCCATAACGATAACTCACACCAAGGGATACATAGACAAACTAAAGGAGAGATACTTCCACACCGCAACCCATCTCATACGATAACTTCCCTACTCATGATATGACACTACTTGATAGTAAAAAGTAAAAGGTAATGATAATGTGATACCGCGGCACTCCCCAAGCTTGGAACAAACCAAGGGGATGCCAATTCCGATGATGGATTACTCCTTTGGCGATGGTGGTGATGAATTCTCGACAAGCTTCTCAATGAGCTCCCGAAGCTCATCAATCCTGTATATGAGGTTGCGAATCATCTCCGAATTGTGCTCGACGCGGTTAAGAAGTCTGTCCGACGACGAGTCCCAACTCTTGGAGTTATTTCCCCAACCTTCAGCTTCGGGCTCCGTCTTTCCTGCATTGTTAGAACGATCTATATCCCAATTGCTCGGCAGTGCTGCCTTGGGAGTCCTTTCAATTTGATTATTGTAGATCAGATTGTGGAAAGGATGGTGAATGCCTGAAGAAGATGTCCTTGGAGCTAGGTAATGGCGGGGAAGTCCTCCTCCGGTCCTAATCCGTGCGCTCTTCTTGGCGTTGAGCGAGTTTGTCACCACTTCGACGCTTGCAATGGTGGTGCGTGGATGCTCTTGCGGAACTTCTTCGACTTCCTCTTCATCCTCCTTTGCTTCTTCTTTGACGCTCTTGTCCTCTTCTTTCCACTTACGATCCTGATCATCTTTATCCAGAAACTCCTTGCCCTTGTTCTTGGAGACCATGGTGCCTCTAAACTGAAAATAAATCCTGGCAGAAACAGCTCGAAACAAAACACGTCGAGAAAACGATATACGGACCTCCAGGGGTCTGGGGGATTTTATAATAAAAATTTTCAGAACAAACGGAAAGTACCGGATCGAACCGCAGTCGGAAAGGGGCGACGAGGCGGCCGGACCATAGGTCGGCGCGGGCCCGAGCCAGGCCGCGCCGGCCTATGGTGGCACGCCCTTGTGCGTCCTTTCCACTCCGTTTCGAACTCGTAATTTTTCATATTTTCCAAAAACAACAAAAATAATGTTCGGAAAGTAAATCGCGAACCTTTCATTACCAGTATTGTTACCTATTCAAAGTCGAGTTCTGGCGGACTGTCAATTTGTCCTTTGATGAAAGCCTCCGGTGTTTCCACTCGAATAATATCAACATCAACATTATAAGAATCACCTGAAATATAATGCTTGAGTCTTTGTCCATTCACCACTTGCGTAGCATTGCCTTGGAGAGAGCTAATTTTAATTGCTCCTGAACGATACACCTCCTCAACAACATATGGTCCTTCCCATTTCGAAAGTAATTTCCCTGCAAAGAATCTGAGACGAGACCGATACAATAGGACTTTATCCCCAATATTAAACTCTCTTTTGATGATCCTTCTATCATGCCATTTTTTAACTTTTTCTTTAAAGAGTTTAGCATTTTCATAAGCTTCACTTCTCCATTCATCTAGAGAACTTAATTGTAGCAACCTCTTATCACCTAGCAAGTTTAGGATCTTTATTTAATTCTCTAACAGACCCGATAAGCTTTGTGTTCTAGTTCTAAAGGTAAATGACAAGCTTTTCCGTAAACCATTTTATAAGGTGACATTCCCATGGGGTTTTTATAAGCAGTTCTATAAGCCCATAGTGCGTCTTTCAATTTACTAGCCCAATTCTTCCTAGATTTATTAACAGTTTTTCCCAAAATAGATTTAATTTCTCTATTTGATAATTCTACTTGACCACTACTTTGAGGATGATAAGCAGAAACAATTCTATGATTAATACCATACTTAGCAAGAGTTTTTCTAAAACCTCCATGAATAAAATGAGAACCTCCATCAGTCATAATATATCTAGGTACTCCAAATCTAGGAAAAATAATATCTAAAAGCATTTTTAAAGAGGTCTCACCATCAAGACTTTTTGTAGGTATGGCTTCCACCCATTTAGTAACATAATCAACAAGCAACAAGTATATGCGTGTTACCTTCCGAAGAGGGAAAAGGTCCCATGAAGTCAAATCCCCAACAATCAAATGGTTCAATAACAAGAGTATAATTCATAGGCATTTCATTGCGTCTCGGAGATATTACCAACCCTTTGACATTCATCACAAGATAAAATAAACTTCCTTGCATCTTTAAAGAGAGTTGGCCAATAAAAACCTGATTGTAGAACCTTTTGCGCGGTTCTATCTCCGGCGTGATGTCCTCCATAAGCACGGCCATGACATTTACTCAATATCTCTTGTTGTTCATATTCGGGAACACACCTTCGCATAATACCATCCACTCCTTCTTTATATAAGTGTGGGTCATCCGAGAAATAATGCCTCAAGTCATAAAAGAATTTCCTCCTCTCGCTGAGCTGAAAAGGTTGGAGGCAAGTACTTGGAAACAATAAAGTTAGCATAATCAGCATACCAAGGACTGTCTCGCGAGCTCACCTTTATTACAGCCAATTGTTCATTTGGAAAACTATCATTAACAGGAACAAGATCATAAGCAATATTTTCCAATCTAGACAAATTATCAGCAACAGGATTATCAGCACCTTTCCTATCTACAATATGTAAATCAAATTCTTGCAAAAGAAGTACCCATCTAATAAGCCTCGGCTTAGCATCTTTTTTTGTCATAAGGTATCTAATTGCAGCATGATCAGTATGAATTGTAACTTTTGAATCAACAATATAAGATCTAAATTTATCACAAGCAAAGACTACAGCTAACAATTCTTTTTCAGTAGTAGCATAATTTCTTTGAGCAAGCATCAAGAGTTTTACTAGCATAATGAATAACATTTAATTTTTTATCTACTCGCTGTCCAAGAACAGCACCTACAGCAAAATCACTAGCATCACACATAATTTCAAATGGTAAATTCCAATCAGGAGGTTCAACTATAGGAGCAGTTGTTAAGGCTTTCTTAAGAGTTTCAAAAGTTTCCTTACAATCGTCATCAAAAACAAAAGGTACATCTTTTTGAAGAAGATTAGTAAGAGGCTTTGAAATCTTGGAGAAATCTTTAATAAATCTCCTATAAAATCCAGCATGTCCAAGAACACTACGAATACCTTTAACATCCCTCGGATAGGGCATCTTCTCAATAGCTTCAACTTTAGCTCTATCAACTTCAATACCTTTCTCAGAAATTTTATGTCCCAATACAATTCCTTCATTAACCATAAAGTGGCATTTCTCCCAATTAAGAACAAGGTTAGTTTCTTCACATCTCTGCAAAACTTTATGTAATATCCCAGGTAATGGGGTTACAAAAATAGAGGAAACAGATGTGTGCATTGCATTCATGCATAGAAAATCCGGGGAATTTTCGCGCTTCAAAGTAAAACAGTCACAGTAACTGAAGTTTCACTTGACCTTGGTGGAATTGATGTAGCTCATCAAGTCAAGCGTTATAAACCTCAATGTGACTTTGCTAAAACCTTGTTTTGAGTAGAGATGATTTGATCTAAGGGGTTAGATCAAATGGAACTAATAATCAACTCAACAACACTTAAAACAATGATCAATTGCTTGATCTTATTAAAGATCATAACATGGTAATCTTTGCCATAACATAAGAACATCTATTCAACTGGAAATCAAGTAACAATAAAATTGGAGAAACTATTCTTAACTTATCTTTTCCATGTCTTAAACAAATAAATAGTCCTACCATGAACCTCATGGTATTTCCTGAACTAAACTCTTGAACTTAACACCAACAAAAGCTTATCATTAAACCCTAGAGATGGGAGAGGTAAATAACCATTAAAGAGATAAGAAGCATACTCTAAATTATTAACACTTAAAAGTTAAGCAACTACCTTGAGGTACAATTGAATTCACTTTAAAACTAAATACCAAATATAGCAAAACACAAGGACCTAAGTGCATAAAAGCCACACCTTCTGATTTCAATCATAACTTATTAAATATGTGGAATATCACAAAACGAAATTCGTTTACATTACGAATTATAGTTCAAACTATTTGAATAAAATAAACTATGAGTATTTAGAAACTCATATAATCATGCCTTGGTGAAATCAAACATCACCATTCAAAATTGGGGCATAATCCTTATCTTTGACATTTTGATCCCAATAATAATATAAATACAATCACATATGATATAGTGACTCAATCACAAGCATAAAATCATTCACAAGATATTTAGTAACAAAAGCCACTTGTCTATTCAAAAATAAATCACATGAGAGGATAATACCAATGCCACATAGGATGAAAATATCTACATTGCTTGCATCTTAAGCTATGCCACCTCATGCTTAAAGGATTGCTATGGATGAGAGCATGACAACCAAGCACCTTACTCAACAAATTAAAGCAAGAGTCATCCACCCATGTGTCATGTTACTAGAGCATGCCCAAGCCTATAAAAGGAGCCTCACACTCCATCCATTTCATCATCTTGCACCTTGATGCAAGAAGACCAACACATTGAGCCACTCCATAAAATAGTTAGGATCAAGATGAAGCAGCTAGGAGGTGGAGGCATGCCACAAGATGCAGGTTTATCGAATTCTCGAAGAACAAGCTACAAAAGATAGCAAGGTAGAATTCTTAGCCAGACCACATGCTTAGATAATCATATCATTATTCCTTGAGTAGAAACCTAGATTATAGTCCAAGTCCTTGTAGAATGAGAGGGGTAATTGGTACAACCATATCTAAATATTTCTAGTAATAACTTAGGAAGCCAAACCTTGATCATTATAAATTGTGTAGTGATCATAAACCCTAAGAACTTGAAGTAGAAGATATAAGCTCATAAGTAAACCTTAGAGTAAAACTCCATATTTAATATGGTGAGAAACCATTCATCCATAAGACCAAAGTTAACTATAAAAAGAATTATTACCAATGTAGTTAACTTAAATGATAAATTAAGGATAATAATTGTAGTTAATTGGTATAAGATAAAACCAATTCTCAAGTCTTTAGTAATCAAAAGGAGAACAGAAAGAATTAAGCAAGTAACCATATTACCTTGGTTAGGGGGAATTAAACCCTAACAAATGCAATATGATGTCACCCCAATTTAACAAACTTGAATTAAATCTCAACCCTAGTTTGAGTATCACTTGGGTGATCACAATTAAAACCTAAGTCATAATTGAGTTCCACATCTTGTGTCACTTGGTGAATAGAATTAGAGCCCTAGAATTGCTCACTAGCTAGATCTTATGTTTCATAAGATAAACCTAGTGCTAAATCCTTTAAGGGAAACTCATGTGTGGTGATCAACCACCTATCTTTATAACCGAGACCAAGCCATAATGAGAGTAATACCTATTCTAGGTATTTCAAGGTATTGTTAGAAACATAATACTTGTGCCAACTCTAAAATAGGGGTATAATAAAATTCACAAGACCTTAACAACTAAGTGTTCACATAAAATCGTATGTAAGTGACTAAAGCAAGACCCTAAAATTATTTAGGTACATAAAGCCATGCCATTTGGTCACATCCTTAAATCATAAAAATATTTGGAATTTCAATAGTAAGAGGATGGAAATCCTAATTATTCACACACATATTTGAAATATTATATGTATAGAAAATATCTTTATGTTAACAACCAAATTATTATGTCTCAAGCAGAATTATTATTTAAGAGGTAATTGTCAAGTTTAAAAAAATATACAAAAATCTGCAAACAGAATTGAAATTAAAAACTGAAATTCAAAAGAGAAATTGAAAACAGAAAATATAAAAAACAGAAAAAGAAAAAGGGCTTACCTAGCTTACCTGGCAGATCAGTGCAGCCCAGGAGGAGCCCAGCAGCAGCCACCTTGGCAACCCAGCACCACGGCCCGAGTAGCAGCCCAGCCCAGTAACTTACCTCTTCGACAGAAAAATAAAAGGAGAGGGTCGTCCTCATCTCTTCTCCGCGCATGGAGGCCACCTCGACGCCGTGGCCAGCTTCTTCTCTCGCTGGCGAGCTCCCAGCGATCGGCGCCGTGACGAGGCACCCTCCGACGCCGTATAAAAGCCCCGGGACGAGCCCTAGCCTCGGTTTTCTTCCTCCTCCGCTTAATTTCCCCCAAACCGAAACCCTAACCGAGCCGGTCGGCGACCATCGCCGTCGACTGGGACGTCCCCGTGCCAAGCCGTAACCACCAGCAGCATCGCCGTCCTCTACTTGCTCAACCCAAGGGAGGAATCGAGCTGGGGAGGTCCACAGCACCTGCACCGAGCTCGTCTTCTCCGATGCCGGCCACCGTCGTCGCCGTTGATTTGGACCACCCTAAGCCTCGCCGACGAGCTCTACATGCTCCTGGTGAGCTCCTCAACTTCCTAGTGTGCACGCCCTGCTCGATTAGGCGCCGTAGCTCCACCGAGTCGACCAACCCGTGAGCACTGCCGCCATTCCTCGCCGTCGAGCACGCTCCGGCGACCATACCGGTGCGGCGCCACCACTATGAGGCTCGCCTCGGCGTCCTCTTTTCAACAAGCACAGGCACAGCCCCGCGGGAGACCGCAATCGCCGGCGATGATCTCATCTGGCCGCCGGCCAGAGGCCTCCTCTTCACTGTGGCGATTTTGACTTGGTCAAGTGCCACGTGGTGGATGAGGTGGACAGACCCCACCAGTCATAGACTGTGGGTGTAACCTGTCCCGGGTAGATTTAGTATTTTTAGTTCAAATTCAAATTCAATAACATCTGCAACTTCAAATGAATTTAGAAAATTCAATTTAAGTCTGAAAATTATAAATGAGATATCAAAATTCTTAGGAAAGAAAAATCTATCCAATAAAAATATAATATGAAATCTTTATTTATAATAAAAATTTAAGTATTTAATACTTATCATTTAAGCATTTTCTTTTATTCCTAATTCAATTAAAAATTCTATAATTAGGAAAAGATTATACAATAAATAAAAACCAGTAAGTAAATAAGGAAAACATCAAAATTAATTTTCCTTTTCTATTAACTTATTAAATCCTTATTAGGAGGATTTAAACCCTGATTAATAATTACCTTAAATTATTAATTGTTTAAAAATAATAAAATGCCAAATCCAATATTAATTTTAATTCTAAATTATTAATAACTTCAACCTTAAAGTGAAGTTATTAATTCAAGAACTTTAGGGTAATTAGAAAACCCTAGCTTCATAAGTAATAGAACCAGGAACCCATAATTTCATGTGGGACCCTAAAACCCTAATACCATTAGGCAACCTAGCTCCATTTATTCATATGAACCCTAATTTGTTTCTAACCTAAACCCTAGGTTAGAATAAGTGATCATGATATTTTCCTTTTGATCCATAGAACCATAATTAGCAAATAACTACTTACCATGTTCACATAAAATGTAGGAGCCTTATTATCCATAATTCAGTATTCCAAGTATGCATACCTATCCCACCTAGTTAATCAAGTAGGGTCAACCAAATGTAAACCCTAGATCCTATTACTAAAACTCCAACCTTGATCATTCCTACTTAGCATCACACCTATGTGATGAACCTCAGGAGCAACTATGCCAAACCCTGAGCATTACCTAACCATATGCCACTAAACCCTACTAGTATTGGATATTTATCAACCATCCTATTTAGGAACCAATTATTCTTTACTTAATAAAACCAACAGTAAAACCTAGACCACCTCAACCTAAATTGATATACTTCTTATTAATTAAGAAGTATGTTCTTCAAAAGTTATTCTTTTAAAATAAATAAAAAAAATCATCATCAACCCTGCTTATATGGACCTACAAACCCTAGCCTGGTATCACCAACAAGATATACCACCTTGATTGCAACTATTGGTAATTAAGATGTTTAGACTTAATTCAACAATACAAGCCTAGTAGCTGATGAATCCAACTAGGATGTGATCCATCTACTACTTACTCCAGAAGCAGTGGAAACCATAATAAACCTTAGAACCCCACAACCCTAATTATCATACTTGTTCTTTATTAAAGAACATGTTCTTCAAAAGTTATTCTTTTGAAGCATATGATAATTAATCATTAACCATGTCATGTAGTGTTAAAACCAACCACTATTCATTACATGTTAAGATTATACCAAATGTTATAGTTGTGTGCTATTAATGCTATTGTTGTGCTATATTGCAACACCTGTTCATGATACCATGTAACCACACCTGAATAAGAACCTTGCTTGTGAATCACCCTAAAAGTGCAACACATCCTAAACAAATCATTGCAATTCACTAATCCTAAATCATCGGGGTTAGGTCACACTTAGAGCGATTGCATCTCATACTTATGCATTATTGCATCCTTGCCAATCTTTTAAACATCGTCCTTATCAGACGATGATGCTTTCAGAATTTGGAGTTATTGCGTATTGAAGACCTTGACTGCATAATCTTGCAGTCAAGAAAGGCAAGTTCATCACTTGCTCATGTCATTTGAGTATTTTTATCAAATTACTTGCAAAGTATTATGGTTATCACTATTGCACAAAAATCAAAACCACTACTTTCATAACTATGAATATGACTATGTGGTGGGCAATGGAACCATGGATTGTGTGGATATGGTGGAGGTTCCATTGCACGGGCTTATATCCATCTAGGATTAAACAACAAATGTCGCCAGTGATTCTTGTGCTGTATTATCCGTGTTAACCATAACATCCGGAGTGGGACGGAGTAGTCAAAAGTGTTTCCACCTCTCGTTCATCAACGGATGCGCTTTACCGTAGACACTTGTATCTGTCAGGGCAAGCCGTAGGTCGGGAAGCCTTAAGTCCCCACGGCATAGTCCGTAGACACTTGTCGCTCGAAGTACAAGCGGTGGGCTGGGGAAGCCTTAAGTCCCCACGGTATTGCGGTCTATGATGGGTTGCAGCTACCGGCGAAGGAGTTTGGTTAACGAGTCCCAAACCGTTGTCGTGGTCGGGGTCCATCCTTAAGTGGTATAAGAGGACCGACGAGGACCCAGTGGTCGGGGTATGCAACAAAGGGTGGGTGTTCGAGGTAGCGGAGGAACATGATTGGCTAGACCTTATACCGGGCCTCACACCAAAGGAAGTGTGGACGAGAACTTAAGCTCGGTTGGCACCAAGGTTAAGATCTCTTATGGGTAAAGCAACACACCTCTGCAGAGTGTAAAGAACCGTGACTCGTCACTCCTCGTTCCGGATATGGAACCGCGAACGCGGCCGGAAAGGAGCTCCATGAAGTTCTAGTAAACCGGTGAAGGCTGACGGACATAGCTCTTCTGAATAAAAGCAACCTCTTGAAGAAATGATTATGAAAACCTGCATTGGTATTAGACTTTCTGGTCTAATGCCGTAGCTAGTGCATTAAACACCTCTTTCCTATAATGAACTTGTTGAGTACGCTCGTACTCATCCCACTCTTAAATCCCCTGCTTAGATATGGAGGTCACAAAGGAGGATCTACAGTGCAACTCGAAGACCGAGAAGTCAATAACTACTTCAAGAGACATGACTCTGTCAGAGGAGTCAAATACCACATCCAGCAAGGAGAAAACCTAGTTTAGCCATAGAAGGGAACTAGTTTCCTAAACCTAGCTCCTACTTAGCTAGAATCTATTCTTAGCCTCTTTAGCTAGTAAATACTCTACATATAGAGTTCGTGATAAGTCTAGACTACGAGTCGTTCTTCTGGAGTTTATTTGCAATTTTACCTCATTGTAAAGTAGGAGGCTGTGATGATCTTATGTAACTGAGTCAATGTTGTAATTCTTTAGACATACCTTGGACCCGCATATGTTTCTGTTGTACCACTCTGAGCGATATAATACTAGTGGAATGGTGTTTCATTGGTGTTATATCAGACTTGCATACTACACCATGCAGTGGTATGCCGGGTCACCACACTTTATCAAGGTTTCGCAAGCAACTATCAAAAGAATTCCCGTAGACAGAAAAATCATCCATGAATACTTCCACAATACTCTCACAAAAACCATGAAAAATAGCAGACATGCATCTTTGAAAGGTAGCAGGAGCATTACATAAACCAAAAGGCATACGCCTATAAGCATAAGTTCCATAGGGACAAGTAAAAGTGGTTTTCTCTTGATCTTTAGCTTTAACAGCAATTTGTGAAAACCCATAATAACCATCAAGAAAACAAAAATGAGTATTTTTAGATAACCTTTCTAGCATTTGATCAATAAATGGTAAAGGGTAATGATCTTTCTTAGTAACTTTATTAACTTTTCGATAATCAATGCACATTCTATAACCTACAACTACTCTTTGAGGTATGAGCTCATCATTATCATTAGGCACAACGGTCATTCCTCCTTTCTTAGGAACACAATGCACAGGACTAACCCATCTACTATCAGCAATAGGATATATAATACCAGCTTCAAGAAGTAGTAATACCTCATTTCTTACCACATCCTTCATCTTGGGAATTAGACGACGCTGAGGTTCAACAACAGGCTTCGCCTCATCTTCCATATTAATGGCATGTTGGCAAATAGAGGGAGAAATCCCCTTCAAGTCATCAAGAGTATAGCCAATAGCACCTCGGTGTTTCTTCAATATTTGCAATAATCTTTCTTCTTCAAACTCGTAAGCTTAGAACTAATAATAACAGGATATATTTTCTTATCATCAATATGAGCATATTTAAGATTATCGGGCAAAGGCTTTAAATCAAAAACAGGATCTTCCTTTGGTGGCGGTGTTGTACCCAAGTCTTCCACCGGTAAATCATGCTTGAGAATAGGTTGGCGAAGAAAAATCTCCTCAAGCTCATCTCTTTCTTTCCTAAAAACTTCACTCTCGCTATCCTCCAAATGTTGCTGCAAAGGATTATTAGGAACAAGAACAATAGATGCACACTTCTCCATTTTAAAATCATTACTAGGCAAATCAGCTTTATAAGGAGTTTTAGTAAATTTAGAGAAGTTAAACTCATAAGATTCACCAGCATATTTAGTCAAAATTTTCTCTTTCTTGCAATCTATAATAGCTCCACAAGTATTTAGAAAAGGTCTACCAAAAATGATAGGATAATAATCACTAGCAGCAGAACCAAGTACCAAAAAGTCAGCAGGATATTTAATCTTACCACATAGAACTTCCACATCTCGAACAATACCAATTGGTGAAACAGTTTCTCTATTAGCCAGCTGAATAACCACATCAATATCTTCAAGTTCACAAGAATCAATTTCGTGCATAATCTCCGTGTAAAGCTCATAAGGTATAGCACTAACACTTGCACCAATATCACATAAACCATAATAGCAATGATCACCAATTTTAACAGATAGCATAGGAACACTAGCTTGTTTGGGTTTATTAGGATGTGAAACAATATTAGAAGCATCTTCACAGAAAATAATATGACCATCCTCCACATTTTCAGTCACAAGATCTTTAACTATGGCAATAGCAGGTTCAACTTTTATTTGTTCTTCAGGTTCATGAATGGGGCATTTGAGCATTAAAGACTTCAATCTCCCCCAAGCTTGGGCAATACTCTCTCCATCATGAGGCCAGAAATTATATATGCGGTTCCGATCTTTGTGAATTTCACTTGGAGGATAAAATTTGGAATAGAATAAAGGCACAATGTCCTCCCAATCAAGAGAATCACCATTCTTCAAGCAATTTATACCAATGCGCCGCTTTACCAGACAGCGATATAGAGAATAGTTTCTTCCTAACTTCATTCATAACAATACCTGCACATTTGAATAACCCGCATAATTCATGCAAAAACGAGTAAATGATCACCGGGATGGACAGCTTCCATCCCCTTCATAGCGGTTATCCATAACATGTTCAATAATTTTCGTAGGTATTTTATATGGTATTACTTCCTCACCTGGCGCCTCATCCACTACCGTTGCAGTAGTAGTAGATTTCCCAAATAGAAATTGAAGAGAAGATCTCTCCATAATGACTTATAGCAGCAAGCGAAAATAAAATCAGCACAAACAGTAAAGGTTCTCCTTACCAATTCCGCTTACCAATAGCGCTTCACTCCCGGCAACGGCGCCGGAAAATAGTCTTGATGACCCACAAGTATAGGGGGTGTATCGTAGTATCTTCGATAAGTAAGAATGTCGATCCCAATGAGGAGCGATAAGGTGTTGACAAGCAGTTTTGATGAAGGATTCACCGTAAATGCTCACGGACAAGTATTCGGGGGGTTTTGATGTAACGGATGAATAAAGTACAAGTAAGTAAAATGCGAGAGAAATAATTGCAGCGAGTGGCCCAATCCTTTTTAGCACAAAGGACAAGCCGGTTTGTTTACTTATAATGACCAAACGTTCTCGAGGACACACGGGATTTTAGTCTAGTGCTTTCGCTACATACGAGTTGATTAATCTTCATTGTTTTGATAAGTGTTGTGTGGGTGAACCTGTGCTAATGTACCGCCCTTCCTAGGACTAATACATACTTGTGATTATACCCCTTGCAAGCATCCGCAACTACAAGAAAGTAATTAAGATAAATCTAACCACAGCCTTAAACTGCGAGATCCTGCGATCCCTCCTACATCGATATACCAACGGGGTTTAGGTTTCGTCACTCCGGCAACCCCGCAATTGGAAACGAGTACAAGATGCATTCCCCTAGGCCCATAAATGGTGAAGTGTCGTGTAGTCGACGTTCACACGACACCACTAGAAGAATAACACCACAACTTAAATATCATAACATTGAATATTACTCAACCATAGTTCACTACTAACAATTAGACTTCACCCATGTCCTCAAGAACTAAACGAACTACTCACGAGACATCATATGGAACATGATCAGAGGTGATATGATGATGAATAACAATCTGAACATAGACCTTGGTTCAATGGTTTCACTCAATAGCATCAATAACAAGTATAAATCGATACCGGGAGAGTTTCCCCTATCAAACAATCAAGATCAAACCCAAATTGCTACAGCGGTGACGATGTCCAGCGGTGGAGATGGTGGTGATGATGGTGGAGATGATGATGATGGTGATGGAGATGATGTCCAGCTCGATGGCGGTGACGATGGCGTCGATTTCCCCCTCCGGGAGGGAATTTCCCCGGCGGATTCCTGCCCGCCGGAGAGCTCTTTTCTCTCTGGTGTTCTCCGCCCCACAGAGGCGGCTGTAACCCTTCGTGAGGATTCCTCTGTGGCTTAGGTCTTCGGGACGAAGGGTTTCGCGAAGAAAAGGAGGCGAAAGAGGCCGAGGGGGCCCCACACCACATGGTGGCGCGGCCGAGCCATGGGCCGCGCCACCCTATGGTGTGGGCCCACCTCGGGTCCAGCTGGCTCCCCCTTCTGGCTTCCTCCGTCATCTGGAAAAATAGGATTTTTGGTAAAACTCCCTTCCACAGTTGATCTTCCGAAATATTGCATTCTGACGGTGCTTTTTCCAGCAGAATCCTGGCTCCGGTGCTCGATCCCCAAATAATCATGAAACATGCAAAATAGATGAAATAACATAAGTATTGTGTCCCAATATGAAATATATCAATGAATAACAGCAAATTATGATATAAAATAGTGATGCAAATTGGACGTATCAGTCCTTCGTAATAGGGTTTTCGCGACGGAGGCTTTAAATAGGCGGAAGGGCAGCCTCGGAGGGGGCCTGGGGCCACCACACCATAGGGCGGCGCGGCCCCCTCCGGCCGCGCCGGTGTGTGGTGTGGGGCCCCCGGGGCTTCCCTCCGGCCGCTCTCGGGTGTTCCGGATGGTTCCGGGAAAAATAGGAACCTCGGGTCTTGATTTCGTCCGATTCCAAGAATATTTCGTTACTCGGATTTCCGAAACCAAAAACAGCGAGAAAACAGAGACCGGCACTTCGGCATCTTGTTAATAGGTTAGTTCCAGAAAATGCACGAATATGACATAAAGTGTGCATAAAACATGTAGATAACATCAATAATGTGGCATGGAACATAATAAATTATCGATACGTCGGAGACGTATCAGTGCTCCTCGGCAATGCCCACCTTTAGGGGCTTAGGGTTGACGGAATCCTGCAGGCTGACACGAGACATCGGATACCAAATAGACAGGGAGAGAGATTTACCCAGGTTCGGGGCCCTCGATGAGGTAAAATCCTTACTTCATGCTTGTCTGATCTTGACTATCGAATATATCGGGTTACAATGGGGTGACCGAAGGGTATGAGTATGATCTCGTCGAGAGGTTAAGATTCTAATGACCTAGCTCTAGACTTGCGATGAATCTGTCTATTGTGGTTGTCCCCCGACAAACCCTCTCCTGGCTCTTATATTGCAGGCCAGGTCCCGAGAGTTTTGTCTGGGTTCAACTAGGTAACAAAGAGTAATACTTCTAATCTTTCCTCTTTTAACGTCTTCATGCCTTGTTCATCAAGAATCATTTTTCAGATGAATCTATTTCTTTGGAACCGACGTATTGGCCCACCTTGGTCGGTGGGTGATCTTCATGGGCCCCTGGTTGGGACATAGGAGGTAGTACAATGTTGGTTACCCGAAGGGTAATGCCCACATCAGTAGCCCCCGAGTGACTGGCCGAAGTAAAGCTTCGGGCAGGGACTAATTTTTTTTCTGTCGAATGTCCACAGTCGCTGAAAAGACTTGATCCTTTTTCATCATTTTGAAATCGAAAGCACATTTTTATCGGGTGCGCATACAGCGCTCCCGATGGGAGTAGCCCCCGAGTCTAGGCACGTATGCTTGCAACCGTGTGTAGACTAAAGATGTATGATACGTCCAAAACGTATCTACTTTCCCGAACACTTTTGCTATTGTTTTGCCTCTAATTTGTGTATTTTGGATGCAACTAACGCGGACTAACGCTGTTTTCAGCGAACTGATTCAGGTGTCTCGTTTTTGTGCGGAAATCCAACTTTCGGGAAAAACCTCGGGATTTTGACGAAAGGGCCTATTTTCCCAGAATAATGACGGAGCCAGAAGGACAATTGAAGTGGAGGCCCGAGGGCCCCACACCACATGGCGGCGCGGTCCAAAGGGGGCCCGCGCGGCCATGTGGTGTGGCCCCCTCGGCCGGCCTCCGACGCTCTCCTTCGGACTACTTATTCGCCTCGACCTAAAAACGCATGGAGAGAAGTCGAAGTCGCCAGAAACCCTCCGAACGCCGCCACATCGCGAAACTCCGTCGCGGGAGCCGAAGTCTCCGTTCGGCACTCCGCCGGGACGGGGAATTGGAGGAGATCATCACCGCCATCACCGCCAACGCCTCTCCATCAACCAGCCATGTTTCCCCCATCCATGTGTGAGTAATTCCCCCGCTGTAGGCCGAAGGGGATGGTAGGGATTGGATGAGATTGGTCATGTAATAGCATAAGATTGTTAGGGCATAGTGCCTAGTGTCCGTAGATGGTACTTTTATGATATTGTTGCAACTTGTTATGCTTAATGCTTGTCACTAGGGCCCGAGTGCCATGATCTCAGATCTGAACATGTTATTATTTCATCATGATATTCATTGTTTATGGTCTTACCTCGCAAGTTGTATACACATGTCACCGTCCGGAACCAATGGCCCCGAAGTGACGAAATCGGGACAACCGGAGGGAATGGTAGCGATGTGAGGATCACATGTGTTCATGGAGTGTTAATGCTTTGCTCCGGTACTCTATTAAAAGGAGTACCTTAATATCCGAGTAGTTTCCCTTGAGGCCCGGCTGCCACCGGCTGGTAGGACAAAAGATGTTGTGCAAGTTTCTCATTGCGAGCACGTACGACTATAATTGGAACACATGCCTATTGATTGATTAGTACTTGGATACCGTTTTATTATTATCCGCAAATGCCCCGCTATGATTGTTACATGAGTTTCTCTCATCCATGCAACGCCCATTATCCGTCCCCGTGCCTACGGTATTTTAATCCTCGCTGTTTACTAAAATCACTACTGCTGTCTTTGTTACTCTGCTGCTTGTTATTTTACTACCGCTATCGCTATAAAACTGTTACTATCGATAAACTCTTGCGAGCAAGTACTGTTTCCAGTGCGAGCTGAATTGACAACTCCGCTGTTAAGGCTTTCAAGTATTCTTTGTCTCCCCTTGTGTCGAATCAATAAATTGGGTTTTACTTCCCTCGAAGACCGTTGCGATCCCCTATACTTGTGGGTCATCAAGACTATTTTCACGGCGCCGTTGCCGGGAGCATAGCTTTATTTGGAAGTTCACTTGGACTGATATTGTTCGCTGCAAATTCTCCATCATGGGTAAAACTCGCGATACTAAGGTCGCCATATTACCGTCCACTACAAGAAAAGGTACAACTCTGAGTACCTCTGCTGCTCTTGATTCACCATCTGTGATTGATAAACTTGTTTCACCACCACATGCTTCAAATGCTGGTACTTCTGCTGAATCTGAAAACTCTCATAATATTGATAATATTTCTGCTCGTGCTTGATGATAGTGGTTCATTGGGAACTTTTCTAGATGCTAAAATTGCTAGGTCTAGACAAATTGAAAATACTTGAAACTCCTGATGTTACTACACCCGTTAATTCACCCGAATTTGAATACTCTAGTGATGATCTTGATGAAGATTATGTGGAACTTGATGATGATTTTATTGAAAAATGCCATGCTACTACTGATGCAAGAAAAATTAAAAATTTGCTTGCGTAACATACTCGTTAGATATAAACTGTCTCCTGATCCTAAATTTGCCACATCTCCTATAAACATTAAGGATAAAGATTACGATTTTTCTCTTGATCTATCTCATATAGCTATTGTTGAGAACACACCCTTTTGTGGTACTGAAAAAGAAAGTGCTGTTGAACACATGACTGAGTTATCTACGCTGAGTAGTTTGTTTTCTGATGATGTTAAGAAGCGTACTTACTTTGTTGCTAAAATCTTTCCATTCTCATTAAAGGATGACGCTAAAACTTGGTATAATAGTTTGCCACCTAGCTCTATTAAAAGTCCAAAAGAATTGCTTGCTTGTTTTCTTTCGGAAATACTTTCCTGCTAGTGCTCAACACGCTGCTTTGCGAGAGAGTTTATAATTTTGATCGGGGAGATGAAGAGAAATTGCTTGAGGCTTGGGCGAGATTTTGCTCTCTTATTAGAGCTCTGCCTGACCATGATTTGGAAAAGCATGATTTACTTGATATATTTTATAGTGGACTAACCATTGAGTCTAGGGCATACCTGGATAGTTGTGCTGGTTGTGTTTTCAGGAAAAGAATTCCAGACGACGCTGAAGAATTATTGGCTAAAATAGGCCGGAATTATGATGATTGGACTACGCCTGAACCAACTCCAACGCCTATAATGAAGAAGAGGGGTTTAATTAAATTGAATGATGAAGATATGAGGGAAGCCAAGAAGTCTCTCAAGGAGAAAGGTATTAAATCTGAAGATGTGAAGAATCTACCTCCAATAGAAGATATATGTGAGATAATTCCCCCTTCATCCATGGTTGAGGTAAATTCCCTTCAACGCTTTACTAGGGAAGATATTCCGTATTCAAAACCTCCTGCGCAATGTTTAGATGAGTTTGATAATTATATTGTTAAGCAAGAAAATTTTAATATGAGAGTAGAGAATCATCTAATGGAAAATTCTCAAGCTATTAGTCAATTGCATGATATTGTGGAGAGAACCTCCAATGATGTTAAGATGCTTGTTAAACATTTTCATATGGTTGAAACTCAAATTGATCAACTCACTAAAGTGCAAAATGACTTGTTAGGAAATAATGTTAAAGAAAAACATGCTTATGAAGTAACAACTAGAGGTGGTGTCTCCACCCAGGATCCTCTATATCCTGAAGGGCATCCCAAAAGAATTGAACAAGATTCTCAACGCATTGAACCTAGAGCTCATTCTAAGAAAAAAGAAAAAGAAACATAAAAATGTTGTAGAATCCTCTCGAACCTCGCTAATGATCCTAATAGTATTTCTATTTCGATGCTGAAACCGAAAGTGGTAATGAACATGATAAAGATAATGATAAGAATGATACTCCCGATAAAGAAGAAGTTGAAGAAGAACTCGAAAAGCATGCTAAAAATAAAAAGTATACTAAAGAAGATTTTATTGCTGAGAAACATGGTAATGAGAGAGAACCTTGGGTGCAAAAGCAAATGCCTTTTCCTGCTAAGAAACTAAAATCAAAGGAAGAAGAACACTGTAATAAATTCTGTGATTGGATGAAACCTTTATTCTTGCAAATCCCTTTGACCGATGCTATTAAATTGCCTCCTTATTCAAAGTATATGAAAGATATTGTTACTAACAAAAGGAAAATCCCCAATGAGGAAATTTCCACTATGCTTGCTAATTACTCTTTCAATGGCAAAGTTCCAAAGAAGTTGGGCGACCCAGGTATACCGACTATTCCTTGTTCTATTAAGAATAATTATGTTAGAACTGCTCTATGTGACTTGGGAGCCGGTGTTAGTGTTATGCCTTTTTCTCTTTATAAGAGACTTTACTTAGATAAGTTGATACCTACTGATATATCCTTGCAAATGGCTGATAAATCTACTGCTATTCATGTTGGTATATGTGAGGATGTTCCTGTTCAAGTTACTAATAACTGCTTGATATTAACTGGATTTTGTTGTGTTGGAAATGCCTGAAGACGATAATATGTCTATTATTCTTGGGAGACCTTTTCTTAACACCGCAGGGGCTGTTATTGATTGCAATAAAGGAAAGGTTACTTTCAATGTTGATGATAAGGAACATACCGTCTATTTCCCCAAGAGGATTGAAAAAGCATGCAGAGTTAATACTATTTCTAATGTGAGAACTATTAAAGTGGGAACTATTGATTGTCCTATATATGAGCCTAAAGAAGAATATCAAACTCTTGTGATTGGATCCATATCAATACAATTCAAGGTAACATGATTGATTTTAGGTTTATTTCTTCATATGCTATGTAAAATTTATTTGGTGGCAAGACTTGATCAACCTTGCTAACAAATACATCTTATATGCATAGAGGAGGTAAACAACATCTCTTTCTTCCTCCACTTGCTTTAGTTGCTGTAGCATTTTTAATTTGCAAAGTTTCTTAGTTGATTTGAGATTTCAAAAAATTTCCTGGCCAGTAATAATAAACTTAATACCCAGAAATGTGCATTTTTCAAAGTTTTCAAAAATTTGCGAAAATTATACCGTTGGTCCTATTTTTCGACGAGGCACCTGGGAGCACCAGAGGATGACCTGTGGGGCACCACAGGGTGCCACACCACAGGCCGGCGCGGCCAAGGAGGTGGGCGCGCCACCATGTGGTGTGGGCCCCTCCTTGCCCCACTCCTTCATCTCTTTCTCCCAGCCTTTTCTCTCTCCCGAAAAAACTCGAACCAACTTTCTCTCACTCGCGTTTTTGCTCAAGAGCTCGGGATTTTTCGATCTCTTTGCTCAGCCCAGATTTCTGTTTGAAATTTGGCACATTTGCTCTCCGGTATGTGACTCCTTCGATTATCCAAATAGAATTTTGTTTGGTTGAGTATATCTTGAATATTTTGCTGCTGTAGGTAACATGTTTAGTGAGCTTGCATGCTTGTTCTAAGTGGTAGAAACTAGTTTTGATGCATGATTAGTACTCTAGCAAGTTCCTATGGTAGTTTCCCTCAATTATATGTCACCAAATCAAGTTTTATATTGTTTGTTGAAAATTTCAGAAAATGAAGAAGTTCAAATTTGGAGAATTGTTCAAGAAAGGAACAACCAGCACCGGAAGGCCTTCTAGGACCGCCACCCAAATTAGGCGATCGTACAATGAGGACATCATCGCGCCTAGCTTCGCGCCCGAAGAGGACAATGGGGCTCCTAATGCCTCATCCTTCCCATGTTATGATTTTCTGACAAATGCAGGGATATTGGATGATTTCTTCACCCTTGTCAACAGGGCGGGCTTAACCACCTACGTTGGAGATGAAAGGGAGCAATACCACATGCTCACCAAAATTTTTGTCGAGAGCTTCAAGTTCCTAAACACGGAATATAATCCGACAGTTGCATTCAAGATCTATGGTACTCCTGTTACTATGGAATTGGAAGAATTTTGTCGTGCATTGGATATTGCCCCTGCAGGTACAGCAAGGAGGATCGATAACAACCCTCGGGACTTGTTGGAGCTCTATCGAGGGATCACCAATGATGACTGTCGCACCATTCAGCGGGGCAAGATAAGGAACATTCAACTCCCCGCCATTAAATATTTTGCATATTACGTTGCCACTAGCATACTTGGTAGGGAGAACACTAGCAATATTTCTAGTTACCATCTTGCTTTCTTGAATATTGCACTTACTGGACGGACGTCTTATCATCTTGGTTCTCTTATTGCTCGCCGCTTGTCTACCAAGGGGCCTATTTTTGGAGGAACTATTGCACTGCACATTTTAACACATTTAGAGCTTCCTATTGATCCTAATGATGTACCATTAACCCCTAGGAGGCTTGATATCTGTTATCACCAGAATTTGACCAAGTCAGAGGTGGGCTGCGATCAAGATGGGCGTGAAGAAATATATATATAGAAGGAATACGTGGATCGGCCTTTTATACCAAGATGGGCTTAATTGCCCATGTATCTGTAACATATTAGATCGCATCTTAGTTTAAAGATAGAATCTTACTCGTGCACGGTTTAGTGCACGCCCACATTAGAAAGTCCGCTGGACTATAAATATGTATCTAGGGTTTATGGAATAAACAACCAACGTTCAACCACAAACAAATCTCGGCGCATCGCCAACTCCTTCGTCTCGAGGGTTTCTACCGGTAAGCATCATGCTGCCTAGATCGCATCTTGCGATCTAGGCAGCACAAGCCTGCCTACGTTGTTCATGCGTTGCTCGTACTGAAGCCTTTTTGATGGCGAGCAACGTAGTTATCTTAGACATGTTAGGGTTAGCATTGTTCTTCATGCTACATGCTTTCGTAGTGCAACCCTTGCATGTCTAGCCGCCCTTACGCCTATCTTAGGCGTAGGGGCGGCACCCCGCTTGATCGTAGTTTAGCAGATCTGATCCGTTACGATTGCTCCTTGTTCTACAAGGATTAGTTTAATATCTGCAATAGTTAGGCCTTACAAAGGGGGGAGGATCCAGCGGCACGTAGGGTGTCGTTCGTTGGCCCTAAGCAGGATGTTCCGAGGATCAACCTCGTGTTGGTTTTTAGGCCTTGTTTAGGATCGGCTTACGATCACCGTGCGTGGCCGCGAGGCCCAACCTGGAGTAGGACGATCCGATTATGCGGTGAAAACCCCACATCGTCGTAGATCTCATCAGCTTTACCTTGATCAAGCAGGACCACCATATATTCGGACACCTCGTCTGAATCATGGGTGGATCGGCTCCTTGAGCCGATTCACAGGATAACCCGAGAGCCGATCGAGGCTCGTATTTAACGTTTACGTGTGTGCCTCCGCAGGAAACTAAGCGAGGCATCATCCACACCTTCCCGACCAGGTATAGGTCAGGTGGCACGCCCTTGTGATAAACATCGGTGCGTGCGACCAGGGAGGCTTTGCGGGCCGTCGCTCAGAGGGACTAGGGCCAGCCGCAGCCCTAGTTGTTCCCGGCTCTACGGTGTTGCCCGTCTCTACCCGCCAGTGGGTTTCTGACGTCAACACATTCTGGCACGCCCGGTGGGACAACCGACGACATCCACGACATCGCCATCTACATCCAAGATGGCGGAAGACACTCCGGTCACATACGCGGATCTGCCTGATGAGCTCAAGAAGAAGCATGACGAGATCAAGGCAACCCTCGAAGCCGAACTCATCGGCTCCTTCCACCGAACCCGCTCCCATGGCGTCGGGTGGAAGGGTTTCACGCCCGAAGGCGCGCTCGATGGAGTGGACCTGTCCGCCCCGTCAGAAGAACGCACCAGGTCACTGCGGCAGGAGATCAACTACATGGTGGCTCACTCGCTGCACCGCCACTCTGAGAGCCTGGTGAACACCTTGGAGCGTGTCGCTCCGCGCGTCGTCCAGGAAATCATGAGTCACCGGTACTCCCCGCCGGGACCGGCTCGGGGACTTTCAAAGGAGAGATGCCGCTCCGGCCCCGACCGTTCGCATGGGCAGCACCGGAACCGCCGAACTCATCGGCATACGTCGTCTACAAGGTTGGCGGTGATCCTAGTGACTACCAATTCCTACCCGAGCCACCTAAGGAGATCCCGCACGGATACACGTGCGCATACGTGCCGGACCGCAACGCCCGGGCACTCTCGAACCAGGCTGCAATATCGGCGGCCTCTAGAACGGCAGAGGAACGCTCAGGAGCCGATCCCGAGAAGCAATCTTGGCCGGCTAAGTACGCCACCCCGACGAACCTCCAAGGCCCAGCTCCCGCAGCTTGGCTTAGAATCGGAAAAGCAAGCATGGCTGGTCAAGTATGCCACCCCGGCGAATCTTCGGGGTTCGACACCTTCAGCCATCACGACGGATCAGATCTGTGCAATTCGAAAGATCAGCTCGGTATGATGCCGAAAAGGAAGGCGTTCGGTTACACCAAACCGTACCCCAACAGCTACGAACTGATCCCGCCGCCACCCAAATATCGGCTCCCGGACTTCACAAAGTTCGGTGGGTCGAGGGGTCCAGCTCCATCGAGCATGTGAGCCGATATTTGGCACAGCTGGGCACGATCTCAACGTCAGATGAGTTGCGCGTGAGGTTCTTCTCACAGTCCCTCACAGGATCGGCTTTCGGGTGGTACACATCGCTACCACCGAACTCCATCCAAACTTGGAAGCAAATGGAAGAGCAATTCCATGAGCAATATCATTCAGAAGCTTCTGAGTCTAGCATTGCCGATCTAGCACAGGCTACGTCGAAGCGCGGAGAAACCGTGACGGAATACATCCAGCCGCTTCGAGAATCTTAGGAACCGATGCTATTCGGTTCGTATAACCGAAAAGGAAGCAATCGAGTTGGCAGTAGCAGTGCCTTGCAACACAGCTCAAGGACATGGCCTCCCAAGCAGATTATCCCTCGCCGGCGCACGTGGTTCGAAACTTTCAGCATATGAACAGCGCCACCCGGACCTGTACCAAGACAAGTTCAAGCGTGCAGTAGCCCCGGTCGATGCGAGAGGAAGACGAAGTTCCTGCGGGAGACCAAGAAGTAGCAATGGCTGAATGGACTCGGGGAGGAACCCCGTGTCCCGCAAATGGGTAAAGCCACCGGGCCCGCCCGGGGGATTTGATTTTGACGTGACCAAGACCGAGCAAATCTTCGACCTCCTACTCAAGGAAAAGCGAGTTGAAGATACCCGAAGGTCTCAAATTCCCCACGGCGCAAGAGCTGAATGGAAAGCCATACCGCAAATGGCATAACTCGCTCTCCCATGCTACCAACGACCGCAGGGTGTGGCGTCAGCACATCCAAGCGGCGATAGAGAACGGGCGTCTAATTTTCAACCAGTACGCGATGAAGGTCGATACCCAGCCCTTCCCCGCCGTGAACATGGTGGAGTATGCTTGCCATGCAGGGTGCCAGCCGGGTTTCCTGTGCAATATCAACATGGTAGATCTGGGACACCACGCTGGCAAGGATGGAGATGAGGGCAGCTGCTCTCATAGCAAAGAAACGGAGGAAGCCGCTCCACGCGATCGGCTCCGCCAAGACGGCAAGCGCTACGTAACAGAGGGAGAAGTGAAGAACATAAGATATCAGCGACCTCTCTCTGATCACCTCCTCAACAAGTATGTGAGTCGATACGACCAACGCCGACGGTCCAGCGACGATGATGAAAGAGTTCGTCCGGCCGGAGAAGCCGAAGACGTCGTCGGCGGAATCGCGATGAGGAGGAGCACGAGCGTTGTGCCAAGGGAAAGGCAAGGGAGCAAGACGACGAGGACAGAGCACCGGGATTATCCTTTCTTCAGTGCACTCGCTGGGATTCAGGAATGAGCCGATTGCCAACAATCGGCAATTGCCCAGAATGCAACCGGAAGAAGAAGGAGGCAGCCAACGTGTCCGTGTTCGAGCGCTTAGGACCTCTCCCACCACAGAGAAAACGAGCCGAGTCCCCTCGGTTGGAAGATCTTGAAGATTCAGAAGACGAGGGGGAAGAAGAAGACAGGTACCACCGGCCAAGGTGGTGCCCTGACGGACTCAGTCGTTCCCAAAAATGCAGGGTTCAACGATTGCGCGGCCTGGAAGAAGCCGAGAGGTTATACTTGCATACATTGAGGAAGTCAAGGCCTGTTCTGGCTGCAAAGGTTCAGCGAACCCTGGATGAAGAGGGTCGTCCACGGAAAATGGAGTGGCGCCCCAAGCAAAGGAAAGCCGATGATGAAGCATCGGCTGGCACAAACATGGTGCTCGTTCTTCCGGCAAAGCTTAGAGCTCCACGATCACACAATGCATTCAAGATGAGCGACAGCAAGCGTGCCAACATGATAAAATCAGAGATTGGGCTGGTTCTGTCTACCGGCCTGGACGAGTAGCAAGAACACGTCAATGAGCAAACAATGGCGAGGCTGATCCTTGTGATCGGCCCCAAAAAAATTTATGAAGGGGCATTACAAAACCTTCACCGAGCAAGCAACATGGAGGCCGATTCCAGCAATCGGCCAAAATTATCCTCAACATCCGATCCGCTCGGGTTCAACACATGATCCAACAGAGCCGATACCATCAATTCTCTTAACAGAATCGGCTCGGGGGGGGCACATAGAAGGATAAAACACGAGGAAAAGCAGTCTCATCTTTTGGTGATGGGTATTGGAATATGGGGGCCGATGCACTAGTCGGTCGTAAAAAAAAACGAAAATTTTCGAGCACAGCCGATGCAGCAGACATCGACTTAAGGATAGAAAAGCCGATGCATGGCCATCGACTCAAGAGAAATAAGAGCTCGGATCTTCCCTTCAAGAACAATGCCAGAAGCAGCCTGGACGTGCGGATCAGGTCAAGGATGGATCGCATCAGATCCACCAAAAGAAATGAGCCGATCTGGCCGGCAAGAACTGAAGAAGGCTCGGGGGAAGCTCACCTTGAAGGCTCTCTGCTTTGAGAAGCCGATTTATGTTCAAATCGGCTGGCTCTGCATAAGAAGCTCCCTTAGACATGATCAAGCCCAGGTCCATACAGCTAATTCGCGTATCCTCGCCTCTGTTTTGTTTTGGCTGAGACTCGGGGGGGCAACAGGCCCTGTGTTTAAGAGCCGATTGGAGTTATTATTGCATCATGATCGTCTCAGGGAGGAACTGGGAAGGAAAAGCCATCGTCTGGTACGAGGTTTGGACCGTACTGGTGCTGCAAGAAAAGAAGAGATTGGTTCCTCAAATTAGCCGATGAATAGTCATCGGCTGCGGACTGCAAAATGCCACGGTCGAGAAAAACAATAATGACCCGATTCGTCACTATCGGTCTTGGTGTGGCAGGCGGAAGAATGGAAATTGGATTAATGAAAGGAGAAGTTGGAAGAACAATTCTCATTAATTCAAAGGAGCAGCTTTACAAGAAGAGCCGATGGCTCTCAAAAGAGGGATCTAGTGCCTAGTGCACTCGCTATCGCTAGTCCTATTCTACTAGTCGTCGCTGTCCTCATCGTCGCCATCGTCGAGGTCGTCGGCACTGCTCCCAGGAAGCTCCTCGCCGCTGCTGCCCCAGCCGTCGGCTGGGGCCTCCTCCTCCTCCTCGTCATCATCATCGTCCTCGCTATCCGCCCAGCCGCGGAAGCGCTTCGTTGGAGGATACCCAATGGAGGCGGAGGAATCATCTTCCTCCTCCTCATCTTCTTCTTCCTCGTCATCACCGTCGTCCTCGCTGTCCGCCCACATGCGTGAGCGTTTCTTCGGCGGGAGCCTGGTGGAGGGGGAGGCCTTGGCCTTCTCCGCTTCTCCTCCCTTCTTCTCCTTGTCAGAGGAGATGGGGTGCGCCCCGGAGTGGAGATCGTCCTCTTCTTTGTTCTTCGGCAACGGTTGGAGAGAGGTGCCTGAAGCAGAGGGGGAGAGGAAGACATGGCTGCGAGGAGAGAAGGGTTTTTTGGTTTGGTGAACGGAAGCGAGCAAGGCGATGGAGTGGTGAACTGTTTGGCACAGATAAATAAAGAGAGTGTAGTGGAGATTTAATGCCATGACGGTTCTCGAGGACGTGAGGCCGGGATTGACAGTTCATACAGAGAAGCCCGGGAGGCGAGGCGTAATGATGGAAGATTCTGCGGCGGTTCTGCTCTGCCTCTGCCACGACATGACCCGACGAGAGAAAGCGTAATGATTTTGGAAATGTCATTTCCAAAACCAGGGGGCATGTGTTATCACCAGAATTTGACCAAGTCAGAGGTGGGCTGCGATCAAGATGGGCGTGAAGAAATATATATATAGAAGGAATACGTGGATCGGCCTTTTATACCAAGATGGGCTTAATTGCCCATGTATCTGTAACATATTAGATCGCATCTTAGTTTAAAGATAGAATCTTACTCGTGCACGGTTTAGTGCACGCCCACATTAGAAAGTCCGCTGGACTATAAATATGTATCTAGGGTTTATGGAATAAACAACCAACGTTCAACCACAAACAAATCTCGGCGCATCGCCAACTCCTTCGTCTCGAGGGTTTCTACCGGTAAGCATCATGCTGCCTAGATCGCATCTTGCGATCTAGGCAGCACAAGCTCGCCTACGTTGTTCATGCGTTGCTCGTACCGAAGCCTTTTTGATGGCGAGCAACGTAGTTATCTTAGACATGTTAGGTTTAGCATTGTTCTTCATGCTACATGCTTTCGTAGTGCAACCCTTGCATGTCTAGCCGCCCTTACGCCTATCTTAGGCGTAGGGGCGGCACCCCGCTGATCGTAGTTTAGCGGATCCGATCCGTTACGATTGCTCCTTGTTCTACAAGGATTAGTTTAATATCTGCAATAGTTAGGCCTTACAAAGGGGGAGGATCCAGCGGCACGTAGGGTGTCGTTCGTTGGCCCTAAGCAGGATGTTCCGAGGATCAACCTCGTGTTGGTTTTTAGGCCTTGTTTAGGATCGGCTTACGATCACCGTGCGTGGCCGCGAGGCCCAACTCCGGAGTAGGACGATCCGATTATGCGGTGAAAACCCCACATCGTCGTAGATCTCATCAGCTTTACCTTGATCAAGCAGGACCACCATATATTCGGACACCTCGTCTGAATCATGGGTGGATCGGCTCCTTGAGCCGATTCACAGGATAACCTGAGAGCCGATCGAGGCTCGTATTTAACGTTTACGTGTGTGCCCTGCAGGAAACTAAGCGAGGCATCATCCACACCTTCCTGACCAGGTATAGGTCAGGTGGCACGCCCTTGTGATAAACATCGGTGCGTGCGACCAGGAGGCTTTGCGGGCCGTCGCTCAGAGGGACTAGGGCCAGCCGCAGCCCTAGTTGTTCCCGGCTCTACGGTGTTGCCCGTCTCTACCCGCCGGTGGGTTTCTGACGTCAACAATATCATTGCTATGAAAAGCCATCAATTTGTTACCACCGAGTCTACTTTAGATAATATGGCCTATAGAATGTTGTTTGCTGACGGGGATGAGAAAGAAATCCCTCTTTCCCAACCAGGTTTGTTCGATATTGACAGGCAACCATGGTCGCGCACTAAGGAGGAGGTGGATGAACATATGAAGATACAAGATTTCCATCAGCAACATAACTCCGAGGACGCCGAGCCCTCCTACGATTACACCGTCACGTATCCGGGTGCTTCTTCTAGCACATATCCGGAATATGATCCATCTTCGTCGTACCACGGAGATACTACCTCATGGTCTCGATGGGATTGAACTCCACTTAGGCCAAAAGCCTAAGCTTGGGGGGAGGTATACCGGCATCACTCATTCTTTGCATATTATGGTTGCTGGATACATGTATATACTTGTTTAGTCCCTTTGAGTGGTTTTCTAATGAGAGGAAGATGATATTTGGGGAAGTGCTGCCTGAAAACAGATTCTGGGCTGTTACCGTAAAAATTCGTGCGCACAGCCAGAACGTTATTTTGAGTTGAAATTTTTTGTGCAGGTTCTCCAGGTTGTTATCTAACTTTCATTAGTTGAACACTTTTTGAACTGAGCAACATAAGATTTTTGTAAAAATCGATTTCTGTACTGCTGTCAAGTTTTGGCAGATTTCTGCCATTTCGCTTTTCTGTGTTTCTTTTAGTTTGCTATTTCTTGTTCTTGCTTTGTTTCCTTCCCAAAACACAAAAAGACCAAAAATATTTCTGTTGTTTCTCTTCATCATTTGTTTATCTTGGTTTCTTGCATTTGTTTCGCTTTATTTGCTATTGCTAGTTTGCTATAAGAAAACCCAAAAAGATTTTGCTTTGTTTACTTGTTTCCTTTTGTTCTTGTTCTCAAATTCGAAAACACCAAAAATATTTGCTGTTCTTCTTTGGTTTGTAAAGTTCTTTATGAGTTCAATGGTCTTCGGTGGCTGGAGCGTGGTTTTCATTTCATATTATCCAATCTACACAAGTGAAAAGGCAATAATGACGATCTACGACAATCTGATTGTGGTGAGAGGCCGGTATGAACTCTATTTGTTTTCATTTTTGTACATATACTCATCCATGTGAGCATTCTTAGTTGGTTCATGTGAGGTATATGTCATTTAATAAAGTCTTGTAGTTCATGATCTCTCATGTTTAGCTCCAATTTATTAATATGAGTAGCATGTCATGGATGTTTGCTTGCATTGTTTTATTCATAAGTGAGTATGGCATTGTGGTATCCTACTCTGAATAATTCGTTTATATCGACTTGGCACATGCTCACGCATGCATATGACTGAACAAGAGTCAATTAAGCCTCCATGATTTACAATTGCTTCAGAGTTCTTGTATCACTTTTATGCCTCAGTTAATTTATTTTGCCGCAAGCATGATTATGACAAGTCATCGCTCTCTTGATTTGTCGCTCCCTAGTCTTTTGCTAGCCTTCACTTGTACAGAGCGGGAACGCTGCTCGTGCCTCCAAACACATGAAAACCAAGTTATTCCGTAGTGTCCACCATAAATACCTATGCATGGCATTTCAAACCATTCCAAGTAAATTCTCATGCGCTACCTTTAAAACCTTCAAAATGCTTCTTAATTTGTGTTAATGTTTCATAGCTCATGAGGAAGTATGTGGTGTTTAGCTTTCAACCTTGTCATTTACTTTTGACGGACTCTCATATGGAATAGTGGCACATCCGCTTATCCAATAATTTTGCAAAAAGAGCTGGCAATGGGATTCCCAGTCCCGAATTAATTAACTTAAATAGACACTCCTCCATGGTTTGTGATTGTTGGACGGCACCCGAAGGATTCGGTTAGCCATGGTTTGTGTAAGCAAAGGTTGGGGGGAGTGTCATCATCATAATAAAACTAAATTAAAAGGGCACTCCTTCATGGTATGTGATTGTTGGCAGGCACCCGAGGATTCGGTTAGCCATGGTTTGTGTAAGAAAGGTTGGAAGGAGTGCCACATAAAAATGCAAATAATTCATGGGAGCCACTCTTGAAAGTCCGGTTGGCGAGGTAGTTGGTGTACCCATTACCATTCGTTGACAACAACAAACACCTCTCAAAATAATTTTACTCTCGCTTTACAAATGAAAAGCTCTAGCGCATGTTAAATCCCTGCTTCCCTCTGCGAAGGGTCAATCTTTTACTTTTATGTTGTGTCTCCATCCTTTCTTTGAGCACTTTCTTGAGAGCACAACTGTCATTCTTAGTATAATATGCTTGTCTCAAAATATGATTGATTGTGGTATAACTTTGATGTTTTTATCTTTGACAATCACTACTTCTAGTCTTTCTATGAACTCCAGAGGTGCCCGGGCATTTATGTTTTGCCAATCAAATACAAGCAAGCGAGATACCACTTTATCATACTCTCTTATGAACATTGCAATCCTGCTTATATACATGATTCATGATGCTTATTATTAATTGTTGGTACTTCTTCATGATTGGCATAGCTGTTAGATGATCTTATTTGCATGTACCTTATTATGAACTGCTCAAGTATTAGCCATATCATGAGAATATATACATCATATGAGCAAATGTGTTCGTGAAAGTTCTTTTATCGCTCGGTTGTTAACCGAATTGCTTCAGGACAAGCAATAAGCTAAGCTTGGGGGAGTTGATACGTCCAAAACGTATCTACTTTCCCGAACACTTTTGCTATTGTTTTGCCTCTAATTTGTGTATTTTGGATGCAACTAACGCGGACTAACGCTGTTTTCAGCAGAACCGTTCGGTGTCTCGTTTTTGTGCAGAAATCCAACTTTCAGGAAAAACCTCGGGATTTTGACGAAAGGGCCTATTTTCCCAGAATAATGACGGAGCCAGAAGGACAATTGAAGTGGAGGCCCGAGGGCCCCACACCACATGGCGGCGCGGCCCAAGGGGGGCCCGCGCGGCCATGTGGTGTGGCCCCCTCGGCCAGCCTCCGACGCCCCCCTTCGGACTACTTATTCGCATCGACCTAAAAACGCACGGGGAGAAGTCGAAGTCGCCAGAAACCCTCCAGAACGCCGCCACATCGCGAAACTCCGTCGCGGGAGCCAGAAGTCTCCGTTCTGGCACTCCGCCGGGACGGGGAATTGGAGGAGATCATCACCGCCATCACCGCCAACGCCTCTCCATCAACCAGCCATGTTTCCCCCATCCATGTGTGAGTAATTCCCCCGCTGTAGGCCGAAGGGGATGGTAGGGATTGGATGAGATTGGTCATGTAATAGCATAAGATTGTTAGGGCATAGTGCCTAGTGTCCGTAGATGGTACTTTTATGATATTGTTGCAACTTGTTATGCTTAATGCTTGTCACTAGGGCCCGAGTGCCATGATCTCAGATCTGAACATGTTATTATTTCATCATGATATTCATTGTTTATGGTCTTACCTGCAAGTTGTATACACATGTCGCTGTCCGGAACCAATGGCCCCGAAGTGACAGAAATTGGGACAACCGGAGGGAATGGTAGCGATGTGAGGATCACATGTGTTCACGGAGTGTTAATGCTTTGCTCTGGTACTCTATTAAAAGGAGTACCTTAATATCCAGTAGTTTCCCTTGAGGCCCGGCTGCCACCGGCTGGTAGGACAAAAGATGTTGTGCAAGTTTCTCATTGCGAGCACGTACGACTATAATTGGAACATATGCCTATTGATTGATTAGTACTTGGATACCGTTTTATTATTATCTGCAAATGCCCTGCTATGATTGTTACATGAGTTTCTCTCATCCATGCAATGCCCGTTATCCGTCCCCGTGCCTACAGTATTTTAATCCTGCTGTGTTTACTAAAATCACTACTGCTGTCTTTGTTACTCTGCTGCTGTTATTTTACTACCACTATCGCTATAAAACTGTTACTACTCGATAAACTCTTGCGAGCAAGTCTGTTTCCAGGTGCAGCTGAATTGACAACTCCGCTGTTAAGGCTTTCAAGTATTCTTTGTCTCCCCTTGTGTCGAATCAATAAATTGGGTTTTACTTCCCTCGAAGACTGTTGCGATCCCCTATACTTGTGGGTCATCAATGTACTACTCGAAGATTTTGCTGCCGATGTTTTCTTCAAGTTGTCATAATCATCCGATATCTTTTTCTATATCAGGTCCTTTAAAACTTCGAGTGAAGTTATGTTAGATGATAGTACGTAAGGGATTGGAGTAACGTGCCCAGTTTTACTCGATAAATCGATGCTGGTTAACTGCCGATGGCAAAACTACGTTACCCTACTCAAAATCAAATCCCCGGGCTTGATCCTGGATCTTCTGAAATCTTCGGGTCCATATTCTTTCGTCTTCAATAATTTCTATCGGGTGCGCATCCAGCACTCTCGGTGGGGTAGCCCCCGAGTCTAGGGACGGATGCTTGCAACCGTGCGTATACTCAAATCGAGCAACTCAATGTTATGGATTCCTTCAGGTGCTCTATGAAGAGTCGATACTTTTAGTGACATATCAGTGACGTGGCCTCCACAACGGCTTGATTGACAGGACGTGACTTAATGGGCCCACTCTACCTTTGCAACGTCAGTTAGGAAATGACTGATCCTTGCGTGCTGACCGAGGCACCTCCTCGATTTCTGCGTGTAGTGGGGGTAAATGTCCTTTGGCATGACAGATTTGATGACACTCCGGTTCAATCCCCTGGTAACTCCCCTTTTATAAAGGAAAAAAATAGATTTTACTTCCCCCGTTCTTCTCTTTCACCGCTTTCTTCCTCCTTTGCTCTTTCTTCTCACAACTACTGTGCCACCGCCGCCGTTCTTCAATCCACTGTTTTCTCCCAAACACATCCCAAGATGGTGAAGAAGGGATCTGCCGCCACTGCCGGTGTTGCTTCGAGCAGCGCCGTTGCCAAGGCAACTGCTGACGCAACGAAGAGAGTTGCGCCGGAGGTTTCCGCCGCAGCGTCCAAGGATGCCCCTAGTGACTGGCCCGTGATACGTCTCAAACATATCTATAATTTCTTATGTTCCATGCTAGTTTTATGACAATACCTACATGTTTTATTCTTTACATCATTTTGATGCATTTTCCGGTACTAACCTATTAACAAGATGCCGAAGCGCCGGCTCCCGTTTTCTCGCTCGTTTTTGGTTTCGTAAATCCTACACAGAAATATTCTCGGAATTGGATGAAACGAAAGCCAAACCTCCTATTTTGCCGAGACGGACCCAGAGAGCCAGAGAAGTGCCGGAGGGGGGCCAAGGGGGGCCCACACCATACCTGGGCGCGGGCCCTTCCCTGGCCGCGCCACCAGGTGGGGAGGCCACCCCCTGGCTCCTCCGACTCCGCCCTTTCGCCTATATATTCTGTCTGTCGCGAAAACCCTAAAGCACCCGACGATATTCCACAAAGAGTTCCGTAGCCGCCGCCATCGCGAAGAGAAGTTTCGGGGACAGAAGTCTCTGTTCCGGCACGCCGCCGGGATGGGGAATTGCCCCCGGAGTCATCTCCATCGACACCACCGCCATCTTCATCGCCGTTGCTGTCTCCCATGATGAGGAGGGAGTAGTTCTCCCTCGAGGCCGAGGGCTCTACCGGTAGCTATGTGGTTCATCTCTCTCTCCCATGGTGTGATCTTTATGTGATCATGAGCTTTGTATCACTATTAATCTATGTGCTACTCTAGTGATGTTATTAAAGTAGTCTATTCCTCCTTCATGATGTAAAGTTGACAGCGTGTGCATCATGTAGTACTTGGCGTAGGTTATGATTGTAATCTCTTGTGGATTATGAAGTTAACTATTACTATGATAGTATTGATGTGATCTATTCCCCCTTTCATAGCTATTGTTGACGAGTGTGTATGCTATGTTAGTACTCGGTCTAAATTGCAACGGTATTGTCTTGGATTATGATTTGATGAGGATATCCCTATGAGTGGTGTTTGTCAAGTACTTGATGAACTTTGAGCGGAGCTTTTGTAGCCACTACATGATTAATAATTCCAATAGGAGAGTAATTCAAAGTAGCACAAGTGAAGAGAAGTTATTTATTTATGTGATCATTGTTGAGAGTGTCTACTAGTGAAAGTATGATCCCTAGGCCTTGTTTCTAAACATTGAAACACCGTTTCCAACAAGTTCTGTTGCATGTTCGCTTGCTGCCATTTTTATTTCAGATTGCAATTACTACTTACAATCATCCATATTACTTGTATTTCACTATCTCTTCGCCGAACTAGTGCACCTATACATCTGACAAGTGTATTAGGTGTGTTGGGGACACAAGAGACTTCTTGTATCTTAATTGCGGGGTTGCTTGAGAGGGATATCTTTGACCTCTACCTCCCTGAGTTCGATAAACCTTGGGTGATTCACTTAAGGGAAACTTGCTGCTGTTCTACAAACATCTGCTCTTGGAGGCCCAACACTGTCTACAGGAATAGAAGTGTGCGTAGACATCAAGCTATTTTCTTGCGCCGTTGCCGGGGAGGTAAGGTAAAAGGTATTCACATCCACAGACTACTAAGCTATTTCCTAGCACTGTTGCCGGTGTGTGAGTGCTCGAAGTTATTTCCTTTAGATTCTGCAATTGCATCTTTTTGTTTCTTGTTTTTATTTTTCACTAGTTAGGCATAATGGAAAACAACAAAAAATTTAGTGAGCTTTTTAATCTTTTTTCTGAGCTAAGACATGAATGGTTTGATGCGA
Organism: Lolium rigidum; assembly: GCF_022539505.1. Taxonomy (NCBI): domain Eukaryota; kingdom Viridiplantae; phylum Streptophyta; class Magnoliopsida; order Poales; family Poaceae; genus Lolium; species Lolium rigidum. The sequence continues at coordinate 249,429,828 of NC_061510.1, read as the reverse complement.
AAATTTAAAAACCTATGGAACCTTATCTGCATGATAGTAGCAATGTTATTAGTATGAACGCAATTACTGCTAATGCTATGGAAAAGTCTAAGCTTGGGGAAGCTAGTTCTTATGATCTTTTTAGCTTCCCAGCTTTAGGGGAGAAAATTTGCTCTGATAATACTTTATCTCCCATATACGATAACTCTAATGATGCTTGTGATATTTAAATCCACCTATTGAAAGTATTCCTTTCAAGATACCTATGAAAATTGTTGAACTTGCTATGAACAATTGCTATTTTGGAGATGGGACTGTCCATCCTAGTGACCATTTACTCTTTATACATGAATTATGCGAGTTGTTCGAGAGTGCAGGTATTTCAAAAGACCAAGTTAAGAGGAAGCTGCGGAATGGTATAAGATACTGAAGAATGGTCGATCTCTTGGTTGGGAGGAAATTGTACCTCTCTTTTATTCTAAATTTTATCCTCCTCATGAAGTGCATGTTGATAGGAATTATATTTATAACTTTTATCCTCGTGATGGAGAGAGTATTTCCCAAGAATGGGGGAGATTGAAGTCACTAATGCTCAAATGTCCCATTCATGAGCTTCCCCGTAATGTTATTATTAATAATTTTTATGCAAGTCTTTCAGGACACCACAAGGACTATCTAGATGCCTGTTTGGAGGGATCTTTCACAAGAAAGGAGGTTGAAGCTAGATGGGATCTTCTTGAAAGAATTCAAAGCAATACTGAAGATTGGGAGAACGACAAAGGTAAAGAATCAGGTATAAACTACGAGTATGATTGCATTAAGTCTTTCGCTCAAACTACTGATTTTCAAGAGCTTAGTGCTAAATATGATCTTGATCCTCAAATTATGGTCGATTGCTATAGAGCCTTTGCTTCTCATATTAATGTTCCTAAAGAAAATTGGTACATGTATCATGAACCTTTTAAAGACACTTGCATGGAAAATGAAATTGTTGTTAATGATTGCAATAAACATGCCCAAACTTCTGAAAATACTATTTCTTATAAGCATGTTAATTTTTGTGGAATGCATAGACCTTGTGAAAAGAATAAAATTGAAGAAGAATATTGTATCCATCACAGGAATGAAAAAACTAGAAAGTGGTCTAGGGCTTTAGATGATCTTGGTGAAAAAGTTGGTGCCCTCTATCCTTTTATTTGTGAACTTTGCCATAGAGTGGGCCATTTTAATTTTCAATGCTCCTCCAATGATAATTCAAACCTCATGAGTGCTGCAAATTTGTATTGTGATGGTGAAATCACTTCTAATCAGCATGATGAACTTACATTATTTTTGGAGTGTGAAGAGTTATTGAGAAAAACTTCTTTGGTGGATATGAGTGCTCTTGATATTAATAGTGCCCTGCATGGGTGTCTTTCTTATTGCATTGATAATTGCCACACAAACAATTACATACAAAATATTTTAGAAGATGACACTTTGCCAAAATATGATAGGACCGCTGTGTGTTTCGAACTTATTAATGAAAAGGAGGAATCCTCCCAAGTTTCTTCTATTGATCCTGGAAATAAATCAGGTTATGTGGAAAAGCCTCCCTTCAAGCCTCTTCCTCCTAAAGAAGGGAACGAGGAGAAGGAAAAGAAGAAGAAGAAGGAAACGAAGAACAAGAAGAAGAGGGGGAATAAAAAGAAAGAGGTAACGGCATATCCCCGTGTGTATGAGATAACGATAGGTAACCATAAGTATGTTGCTCCTAATGATTATTCTGATAATGAATCTGAGTACAATGATCTTCCTATGCCCTTTACTTATATTAGTGATTATGATTTGGAAGAGGACAATACTTTTGATACTGAAAATTGCTTTGGTACCGATTATGGAAGTAATGATGTTAGCACTATCCATGTTCCCTCAGATGATGATATTATATCTTCGGGCTTAGATAATCGTAATAGAGATGGCTATGACACAGGTTATAATTATCCTTATGAAACTTGTCATAGTTATGATGGGATTGCCAAAAACCATTCCCTTAGTATGCAACTTGTTTACCATGTTCAAATTCTTGATAATGATCCTGCTCTAATTACTATTAATGAGAAGAGTTTTTCTTATGCCAAAAATAATGATACTTTTATGCATATGAACCATGATAAGAATGTTTTAAGTGATGGTTATATTGTGGATTTCATCGATGATGCTACTGAAAGTTATTATGAGAGAGGGAAACATGGTTATATGCATCTTAATAATATTAAGTTTCCCCTCTTTATGTTGAGAAACTTGAAGTTGCGCTTGTGTTGCCTTTCTATGCTTGTTGCGTTATGCTTACATGACTTGTTTATTTACAAGTTTCCTTTTCATAGAAAGTGGGTTAGACTTAAAAGTGTTTCTTATTTTCTTTTGATGCTCTCTTTTGCTTCAACTCTTATTTCTTGCGAGAGCATCATTAAATTTACTGAGCCCATCTTAATGGCTATAAAGAAAGCACTTCTTGGGAGATAACTCATGTTTTTTTATTTTTGCTACTGTTTTGTTGTGTCTTGGAAGTTGTTACTACTGTAGCAACCTCTCCTTATCTTTATTTTATTGCATTGTTGTGCCAAGTAAAGTCTTTGATAGTAAAGTTGATACTAGATTTGGATTTCTGCGCAGAAACCGATTTCTAGCTGTCACGAATTTGAGTAGATCTCTCTGTAGGAAATTCTAAAAAATCTGCGACAATTCATGAGTGATCCTCAGATATATACGCAACATTCATTCAATTTGAGCTTCTTCATCTGAGCATGTTAAGTGCCTCGAAAAAATTCTTCTTTACGGACTATTCTGTTTTGACAGATTCTGCCTTTTATTTCGCATTGCCTCTTTTCCTGTGTTTGAGTGGATTTCTTTGCTCCATTAAATTTCAGTAACCTTGGGTAATGTCCAGAAGTGTTGGGAATGGTTGTGTCCTTGCTGAACATGTGAATTTTTGATTATGCACTAACCCTCTAATGAGATTGTTTTCAGTTTGGTGTGAAGGAAGTTTTCAAGGGTCAAGAGAGGAGGATGATATAATATGATCAAAAAGAGTGAAAATTCCAAGCTTGGGGATGCCCCCGTGGTTCATCCCTGCATATTTCAAGAAGACTCAAGCATCTAAGCTTGGGGATGCCCAAGGCATCCCCTTCTTCATCAACCACTTATCAGGTCACCTCTAGTGAAACTATATTTTTATTTCGTCACATCTTATGTGCTTTACTTGGAGCGTCTGTATATTTTTATTTTTGTTTTTGTTTGAATAAATTCGGATTATAGCAATCCATGTGTGGGAGAGAGACACGCTCCGCTTTTTCATTTGAACACTTGTGTTCTTCGTTTTACTTTAATATTCATGGCTAAACTTGAAAGCCGCCTCATTGCTATTTGGTTGGAAACAGAAAATGCTTCATGTGGTAATTGGTATATTGTCTTGAATAATTTGATACTTGGCAATTGTTTTGAGCTCTCAAATAGATCATGTTTAAGCTCTTGCATCATGTAGTTTGAGCCTATTAGTGGAGAACTACCGTAGAGCTTGTTGAAATTTGGTTTGCATGATTGGTCTCTCTAAAGTCTAGATATTTTTTGGTAAAAGTGTTTGAGCAACAAGGAAGACAGTGTAGAGTCTTATAATGCTTGCAATATGTTCTTATGTAATTTTGTTGTACCGATTCATACTTGTGTTTGCTTCAAACAACCTTTCTAGCCAAAGCCTTGTACTGAGAGGGAATGCTACTCGTGCATCCAAAACCTTGAGCCAAAACTTATGCCATTTGTGTCCACCATAACTGCCTACTATGTGGTATTTTTCTACCATTCCAATGTAAATTGTTTGCGTGCTACCTTTAAAAATTTCATTCCTTGTCTTTGCAATACATAGCTCATGGGAAAGTAGCCTAAAAACTATTGTAGTAAAGAATATGTCGCTTATGTATCTTATTTCTTATAAGTTGCTTTTTGAGCGGTAACCATGTTTCTGGGGACGCCATCAACCTGTTACACTTTGTTGAATATCATGTGAGTTGCTATGCATGTTCGTCTTGTCTGAAGTAAGGGAGATTTGCCATGATTAAATGGTTTGAGTATGCATATTGTTAGAGAAGAACATTGGGACGCTAACCAAAGCCATGTATCATGGTGGAAGTTTCAGCTTGGACATTAATCCTCAAATCTCTTATGAGAATATTATCTGTTGTTGATTGCTATAAGCATTAAAGAGGAGTCCATTATCTGTTTTCTATGTTGTCCCGGTATGGATGTCCTCAAGTTGAGACCTATCAAAATCGAGAAATCAAATGCGATCTATCTCCTTGGACCTTTGTACAGGTGGCATAGAGGTACCCCTTTGTGACACTTGGTTGAAACATATGTAATGCAATGATAATCCATGGAGATCCGAGCTAATTAGGACAAGGAGCGGGCACTATTAGTATTCGATGCATGAGGCTTGCAACTTATAGGATGTTTTATGCATAACACATATGAATTATTACTACCGTTGACAAAACTGTTTCCATGTTTTCAAAATAAAAGCTCTAGCACATGAGTAATCTCTGCTTCCCTCTGCAAAGGGCATTTATTTTACTTTATGTTGAGTCAGTTTACCTACTTCTTTCTATCTTAGAAGCAAACACTTGTGTCAACTGTGTGCATTGATTCTTACATACTTGCTTATTTGCATTCATCATATTACTTTGTGTTGACAATTATCCATGAGATATACATGTTGAAAGTTGAAAGCAACTGCTGAAACTTAAATCTTCCTTTGTGTTGCTTCAAAACCTTCTATTAAGAATCTATTGCTTTATGAGTTAACTCTTATGCAAGACTTTTTGATGCTTGTCTTGAAAGTATTATTCATGAAAAGTCTTTCCTATATGATTCAGTTGTTTAGTCATTACCTTTACCATTGCTTTGAATCACTTCATTCATCTCATATGCTTTACAATAGTATTGATCAAGATCATGTTGGTAGCATGTCACTTCAGAAATTATCCTTGTTATCGTTTACCTACTCGAGGGCGAGTAGGAACTAAGCTTGGGGATGCTTGATACGTCTCAAACGTATCTATAATTTCTTATGTTCCATGCTAGTTTTATGACAATACCTACATGTTTTGTTCATACTTTATATCATTTTGATGCATTTTCCGGCACTAACCTATTAACAAGATGCCGAAGCGCCAGTTCCTGTTTTCTGCTATTTTTGGTTTCAGAAATCCTACACAGGAAATATTCTTGGAATTGGACGAAACGAAAGCCAAACCTCCTATTTTGCCGAGACGGACCCAGAGAGCTAGAGAAGTGCCGGAGGGGGGCCAAGGGGGCCCCACACCATACCTGGGCGCGGGCCCTTCCCTGGCCGCGCCACCAGGTGGGGAGGCCACCCCCTGGCTCCTCCGACTCCACCCTTTCGCCTATATATTCTGTCCGTCGAGAAAACCCTAAAGCACCCGACGATATTCCACGAAAAGTTCCGTAGCCGCCGCCATCGCGAAGACAAGTTTCGGGGGACAGAAGTCTCTGTTCCGGCACGCCGCCGGGACGGGGAATTGCCCCCGGAGTCATCTCCAACGACACCACCGCCATCTTCATCGCCGTTGCTGTCTCCCATGATGAGGAGGGAGTAGTTCTCCCCGAGGCTGAGGGCTCTACCGGTAGCTATGTGGTTCATCTCTCTCTCCCATGGTGTGATCTTTATGTGACCATGAGCTTTGTATCACTATTAATCTATGTGCTACTCTAGTGATGTTATTAAAGTAGTCTATTCGTGTGCATCATGTAGTACTTGGCGTAGGTTATGATTGTAATCTCTTGTGGATTATGAAGTTAACTATTACTATGATAGTATTGATGTGATCTATTCCCCCTTTCATAGCTATTGTTGACAGTGTGTATGCTATGTTAGTACTCGGTCTAAATTGCAACGGTATTGTCTTGGATTATGATTTGATGAGGATATCCCTATGAGTGGTGTTTGTCAAGTACTTGATGAACTTTGAGCGGAGCTTTTGTAGCCACTACATGATTAGTGATTCCAATAGGAGAGTAATTCAGAGTAGCACAAGTGAAGAGAAGTTATTTATTTATGTGATCATTGTTGAGAGTGTCCACTAGTGAAAGTATGGTCCCTAGACCTTGTTTCTAAGCATTGAAACACCGTTTCCAACAAGTTCACGTTACATGTTCGCTTGCTGCCATTTTTATTTCAGATTGCAATTACTACTTACAATCATCCATATTACTTGTATTTCACTATCTCTTCGCCGAACTAGTGCACCTATACATCCGACAAATGTATTAGGTGTGTTGGGGACACAAGAGACTTCTTGTATCTTAATTGCGGGGTTGCTTGAGAGGGATATCTTTGACCTCTACCTCCCTGAGTTCGATAAACCTTGGGTGATTCACTTAAGGGAAACTTGCTGCTGTTCTACAAACCTCTGCTCTTGGAGGCCCAACACTGTCTACAGGAATAGAAGTGTGCGTAGACATCAGCCCGCTTCGACAATGTCGAAGCGCGACGAGAAGAAGGCACGCATCCTTGGCATGATCTCCCCTGAAGGGGGGAATGTCATATTACCAGGTTTGGCCTCACGCCACAATCCTCCTGCTGGTTTTACCGTGATGTTTATATCGTTCTTGTATCAAGGATTATCTTTGCCTGCCCATGAGTTTCTCCGGCTTCTTCTGCATACGTACGGGATCCAGTTATGGCAGCTAACTCCCAACTCCATTCTTCATATTGCTATTTTCATCGCCCTCTGTGAGGCTTTTATTGGCTTTGATCTTCACTGGGGTCTGTGGAAGAAGATCTTCTTTGTAAAACGCTACAACCGTAGCAGTGGATCCTTTGTCACCGGCGGAGTTGGGTTTATCGTCCGTAAGGAGGCAAATTACTTCAATTTCCCAATGAGAGAGTCAGTCCATGGGTGGAGATTGAAGTGGTTCTACCTCAAAGATTCATCGGCAGCTAACATGTGTCTGCCGAAGTTTGTCGATGTCCTTGAAGCTGTGCCAAAGAAGTCTTGGAAGAATATATTGACATCCGAAGAAAAGCCTGTTGTCGAAAAATTGTTTGATAGAATTCTTCGGATTAATGAGTCTAACGGCCAAACTATGATGGGCACTGAAATTCTGGTTGTGTTCCTGAATCGTCGTATCCAACCAGATATGTCCAGAGCTCACCAGATGTGGTTATATTTGGGTCCTAAGGACGAGACCTGGGTCAACGTTGCAGAATTGTTTGAGAAGGAACTACTAGATGAAGTTAGATGTTTGACTCATTTTAGTCAAGAGGACTCGGTTCCACTTCTGGCCCTTCAGGAGCCTTACGAATTCGACCATCAACAAACTGAGGTGAATCGCTTTTCTGTTCATGCTTATATTTGCACTCGATACACTATGTTTCTCTTTATTAAATCTTCGTCTAATCTGACAGGTTCCATCAACTGCCGAATACTTTCCAAATGTGTCTGAAGAAAATCTTGAAGAGGGTGATTCTACTGTCAACATAGAATCCTGTGCTGAAGAAAATGAAGTCCTCGAAGAAGAAGAAGACAATAATCCTGCCAATCCCGAAGCTTTTTCTACAGATCATAAATCCTTTGCTAATGACTTAAGCGATACAGCGGATTTGAATCATGACAATGATGCTGATCGTGCTCCCTTTGTTGATACAGCTCCGGACAAAACAAGCACGCAACTGCCGAAGAGATCTTCTGGCGGCTTTGCGGATGACGACGACCTGCTCGACTTGTAAGTTTCTTCTGCTGTTCCCAAAGTTGCTTTGTATTATTCTACTTATTATGAACGATTTATATGCTTGTAGCGACGAAGGCTTTATAGAGCCTCCTTCGAAGAAGGCGAAGGCAAGCCCCAGTAGGCCAACTCCCGCAGCCTCCGAGGCTTCTGCTTTGCCAGCAGCTGCGGCTTCTCAACCTTCGACTGCTTCTTCTCTCTCGAAGGGCAAAGAAGTTCCTTCGGCAACTGCCATTTCCCCTTCTTCTAGCGAGAAACCTGTAAGTACTTCGACTTTTTCTTTTCTTGATGATGGTTCTCCTTCTACTAGCCCCCGAGTCTACATTCGACTGCTTGCAATCGAGTGTGGACTTCAAAAGATGCACTGTTATTAAGACGTTATCTTGACTTTGTCTTCTCTTTTATAGGGCATTCAGACTACCATTGTTACTATTTTGAAGGGTTTTGCCTCCCAGTTATCTTCACTCGAAGCCGATAAGGCTCGACTTCAAGAGGAGGTGCAATCGACTTGTTCAAACCTTGATCAAGCAATAAAAATGGCTGTTGCTGCCCGTCAAAATGCAGATTCCTTGAAAAAAGAACTTGATCAACTGAAAAAGAAGTTGACGGAGGAGGAGAAGGAGAAGGAAAAGGCCGAAGCCCAATCCCAAAGGAAGGAAAGGGAGGATCTTCTTCACAAATCCACCTTAGCTCTGCTTGGTAATTTTTTTACTGCTTTATCCTTGAATCTCCTTTACTTAACTTCATTGGGTCTCAATTTTCGCTTATTATTTTGTACAGAAGCTGCCGATATTCCTTCTGGTTCTGTAGGCAAGCTCCCGGATGGATCTTTATCCGGTGCTCTTTCTTTGGCGATCGAGTCCGGCGACGTCGTCCGAGCCCTTCTTCAGAAGAACAAGGCGGTCATGTTGAGACTTCATGTCATGATCCTCCCCAAAGCAGATCAGTAAAAGACACTGGGGCAGCTGGCGGATACATTCTCCATCGACACCGAAGGCACCATCGAGGCATTCAAATGTACCTCACGTACCTACGATGCTTTCTTTGCTTTCCAGCTTCTGATGGGGCACAACTTCAAAGCCAAGATGGAACTGCTGACGAAGGAGCTGCCGAAGGATCGGGATGGGCAAGCCATCGACCTCATCCTTTTCAAAGTATCTGCGCGCGAATGCGCACTGCAGCTTCTTGAATTGGTGTCGGCTAATAAATCAACTGCCGGAAGAGCTGGCCCTAGTTTATCGACACATACTCAAGCCCCCTGATTTTTTCCTTTTACCAAGTTGTAATCTCATCATTTGGCTCAAACAATTGCCTTTTCTAAGGCCTTTTGATTGTAATGAATTCCATGCTAGCAATGTTGCTAGTTTTTCCCTGTTTAACTGTGATGTTCCTGGCTTTTGAACGAATTCTCCCGATGGGAGTGAATCAATTGACATTGTATATTTTCCTTGACACACTCAATGGTGTATTTTTTGCATGTGGCTCATGTACCTTCCTTTGTCGGAGGTTCTTTCAGAACCTTCAGTCGAAGAACCTTCAAATGGGAAGATACATGCGTGGTATCCACGCCATGACTGCTATTATAAAGAAGAAAGGCGAGATGGCTATTGATGCAAAGCGATATGCATTAAGCGAGCTGCAAAGAAATCGAAAGCTTGAATTGTAAGTGCATGTCCCTTCTTTGTTTACTTTGATGTTGTTGATAATTTTGTCTGATTTCGTCTTCGTCATTGCTTTTGTCAGTCATAGCTATGAATTTATCGAATGAAAACAAGCGAGTGCACGAACGCGTAGATGCTTTTACCAATCTGGCTCAATTCGATGAAGTCTTCTGGAAAAACAAGTCAAAGGTCGCAAAATTCCAAGATCAGGTGCAACAAGTGCACCGATTCTTTGACAAGTGCCATGCATGCATGAAGATGATCTGGAAAATAATGTTTCCCCTCAACCCAATACCTCCATCATTTTTGGCCTTGATAGTAAACTTTAAGAATGCTAAAAAGGTGCACGAATTAGTTCGCAATCAACTTCTTGCAGGAGCCGAATCAGCTTTCGCTTTTGTGCTATCGCAGCATCCTTCGTTGGACTTGATGGCAATTGCAAAGGCTGATGGCGATGTAAGCCAATTTTATTCCGCTGTAAAGTCCCTGCTTCTATTGTAATTGATAGGCTAGAAGACAACACAGAAGTAGATGACCCAGTATGAATTCCGTAAGAATAACTTTGATGATGTTGTATTCCTGTTGTAATGATAACTTTATGCATACGATAATTTCTTGCACCAGAGTATTCGGGTGCATTAGATACAAGTTTATTCATGTGTATGATGTAACTTTGCTTACCCAATCTTAATTTTTTTATTAGGATGAATAACTAGTTGGAGACGACATATTTGCCACTTTTGGCAAAATATCAATTCCTCACAACTTATCTTCAAATGACGGTGGCAGATTTTCTGATGTATTTATTGACTAAGATGCAATTCCTGATGCTCTTAGCCTTTTCTAGGCATCGGTATTGTGATGCTCTTTTATGAAACTTATCGGTGGCAAAAAATTTGAGTGATCAGCTCATGTTACGGGTTTAATGAACCCGTAGTAATCGCAACTTTGCCACAACCGATGATGTATGTTTTGGCGGCAGCCCCCGAATAAATCGAGGAAACTATGCATGATTATGGCCATTATTGCTCTCTTAGTTGGTCGCCAGTCTTTTGCTAGCCTTCGCCTGTGCTGAGTATGAACTCTACTCGTGCATCCAACCACCATAAACCGAGGTTTGCCAATTGTGTCCGCCATATCTACCTAGTAGCGTTATTGCTATTCCAAGTATATTCATCATGTTTTTATCTTCCAAATTAAATTTTGGCATGAGAAAATGTTGACCGCCAAAACCCACCGCCGGGCAGCGACAGTCAGCACTAGTAGAGCCGGGAAGAGCCTAGAGCTGCGGCTGGCTGAGACCCCTCCGAGCGACGGCCCGCCTCTGACTCGGTCAAATTCTGGTGATAACACATGCCCCCCTGGTTTTGGAAATGACATTTCCAAAATCATTACGCTTTCTTTCGTCGGGTCATGTTGTGGCAGAGTAGAAACCTGCCGCAGAATCCTTCATCATGATGCCTTGCCCCTTCCGCTTCCACTTCTCGCGTGGCCTGCGAAATTTTTACTGTTGGGCACCACTTCCTCGGAGACTGTTGTAGCCTGAATCTCCCTCATATCCCCTTTTATCTGGTTTCTCGGTGACCTTTATAGCCCTGCTTCTGTCCCTTTGAAGAAGATTATGATGGAGGGCCAGCCGATGACGTCTCAATCGGCTTCTTAAGAACGAGTATCTACCAACTCCGTTGCCCCCGAGCCTCGGTCAAGGCGAGAACAGCGACGAGCCAGCCAAATGGTCCACCATCGGTCTCCACATCGCAATGCGGCGCCGGCCGATTCGAACAAAATCGGCTTCCCGAGCAAAAAGCCTTCGGGGTGAGGCTGTCCCCCTGAACCATCATCTTGGCGGCCGATGCAACTTACCCTTGACCTGATCCGCATGTTCATGCTGTTCTTGTTGTCGATCAGGGTTGTGATCCTTCAAACTTGCCAAAAGGAGTTGGAGGTCCTTGAAGAGAGGATCTGCGTCCAAACACTTCCATTGAAGAATTCATCCAATAGAGCCTCTCCATGTAACTTGATAACTGCTTCATGTAATCCTGGAGCACCAACTCTGTTGGAAGGACGAGCACCATGTTTGAGCCAGCCGATGTCTCATCATCGGCTTTCCTTTGTTTGGGGCGCCACTACGAACTCGGTACTCTGAATGCAGTCTTGTGTATATCTTCTGGATATTGTCAACATAAAGTAATATAACGAGTGCAATATGCAAGTATGTAGGAATCAATGCACAGTTAACACAAGTGTTTGCCTTTTTTTAGATAGAAGTAAATGGGTAAACTGACTCAACAATAAAAGTAGAAGAAAGGCCCTTCGCGAGAGGAAGCAGGGATTAAATCATGTGCTAGAGCTTTTTAAGTTTTGAAATCATATAGAGAGTATAAAAGTAAAGTTTTGAGAGGTGTTTGTTGTTGTCAACGACTGATAGTGGGTACTCTAACTACCTCATCAACCAGACTTTCAAGAGCGGCTCCCATGAAGGACGTTCTCTCTACCAGCAAGGTAGATCATCCCTCTTCTCTTTTGTCTACACATGTACTTTAGTTTAGTTTTTTTTTAGATGACACTCCTCCCAACCTTTGCTTTCTCAAGCCATGGCTAACCGAATCCTCGGGTGCCTTCCAACAATCACATACCGTGAAGGAGTGTCTATTTTCAAAATGAAGTTGCTTACTGATGAATCAAAGCAAAACATGTGAAGAGAATTATTAATGAAGGTGATGGGGAATGCTCGCTAGTTCCCCGCATGGCATACACGTAAACATTAAATACGAGCCTCGATCGGCTCTCAGGTTATCCCGTGAATCGGCTCAAAGAGCCGATCCACCCATGATCCGTGCGGGGTGCACGAATACTTGGTGATCCCGCTTGATCAAGATAAAGCTAATGAGATCTACGACGATTTAGGGTTTTCACCGCATAATCGGATCATCCTACTCCAAGTTAGGCCTCGCGGCCACGCACGGTGCTCATAAGCCGATCCTAAACAAGGCCAAAGAACCAACAATGTAGTTGATCCACGGAACATCCTCGTTTAGGACTTGCGAACGCCACCCTACATGCCACTCGGATCCTCCCCCTTTGTAAGGCCTAACTATTGCAGATATTAAACTAATCCTTGCAGAGCAAGGAGCAATCGTAACGGATCAGATCTACTAAACGATGAACAAGCGGGGTGCCGCCCCCATGCCCGAGATAGGCATGAGGACGGCTAGATATGCAAGGGTTGCACTACGTAAGCATGTTTATACGAAGAACAATGCTAACCCTAACACATCTATGATAACTACGTTGCCCGCCATCAAAGACGCTTCAAGTACGGGCAACGCATGAACAACGTGGAGCTTGTGCTGCCTAGATCGCAAGATGCGATCTAGGCAGCATGTCGCTACTCCGATTGAAACCCTCGAGACGAAGGAGTTGGCGATGCGCCGAGATTGGTTTGTTTTGGGGTGAACGTTGTGTTGTTCTTTATTCCATAAACCCTAGGTACATATTTATAGTCCAGGGGACTTTCTAATGTGGGCATGCACCAAACCGTGCACGGGTAAAACTCTAACTTCTAAACTAAGATGCGATCTAATATGTTACGTGATACACGGGCAATTTAGCCCAACTTGGTATAAAAGGCCGATTCACGTATTTCTTCCATGTATATATCTTCAAACCCATCTTGATCGCGGCCCACCTCTCGACTCGGTCAAATTTCGGTGATAACACATGCCCCCCGATTTTGGAAATGACATTTCCAAAATCATTACGCTTTCTTTCGTCGGGTCATGTTGTGGCAGAGCGAAACCTGCCGCAGAATCCTTCATCATGATGCCTTGCCCCTTCCGCTTCCACTTCTCGCGTGGCCTCGCGAAATTTTTCTGTTGGGCACCACTTCCTCGGAGACTGTTGTAGCACTGAATCTTCCTCATATCCCCTTTATCTGGTTTCTCAGTGACCTTTATAGCCCTGCTCTGTCCCTTTGAAGAAGATTATGATGGAGGGCCAGCCGATGACGTCTCAATCGGCTTCTTAAGAACAGAGTATCTACCAACTCCGTTGCCCCCCGAGCCTCGCTCAAGGCGAGAACAGCGGCGAGCCAGCCAAATGGTCCACCATCGGTCTCCACATCGCAATGCAGCGCCAACCGATTCGAACAAAATCGGCTTCCCAGAGCAAAAAGCCTTCGTGGTGAGCTGTCCCCTGAACCATCATCTTGGCGTACCGATGCAACTTACCCTTGACCTGATCCGCATGTTCATGCTGTTCTTGTTGTCGATCGTGGTTGTGATCCTTCAAACTTGCCAAAAGGAGTTGGAGGTCCTTGAAGAGAGGATTCGCGTCCAAACACTTCCATTGAAGAGTTCATCCAATAGAGCCTCTCCATGTAACTTGATAACTCGCTTCATGTAATCCTCGGAGCACCAACTCGTTGGAAGGACGAGCACCATGTTTGAGCCAGCCGATGTCTCATCATCGGCTTTCCTTTGCTTGGGGCGCCACTCGAACTCCGGTACTCGAATGCAGTCTTGTGTATATCTTCTGGATATTGTCAACATAAAGTAATATAACGAGTGCAATATGCAAGTATGTAGGAATCAATGCACAGTTAACACAAGTGTTTGCCTTTTTTTTTAGATAGAAGTAAATGGGTAAACTGACTCAACAATAAAAGTAGAAGAAAGGCCCTTCGCAGAGGGAAGCAGTGGATTAAATCATGTGCTAGAGCTTTTTAAGTTTTGAAATCATATAGAGAGTATAAAAGTAAAGTTTTGAGAGGTGTTTGTTGTTGTCAACGACCGATAGTGGGTACTCTAACTACCTCATCAACCAGACTTTCAAGAGCGGCTCCCATGAAGGACGTTCTCTCTACCAGACAAGGTAGATCATCCCTCTTCTCTTTTGTCTACACATGTACTTTAGTTTAGTTTTTTTTTTAGATGACACTCCTCCCAACCTTTGCTTTCTCAAGCCATGGCTAACCGAATCCTCGGGTGCCTTCCAACAATCACATACCGTGAAGGAGTGTCTATTTTCAAAATGAAGTTGCTTACCGATGAATCAAAGCAAAACATGTGAAGAGAATTATTAATGCAAGTTAATTAATAGGGGCCGGGAACCCCGTTGCCGCTCTTTTGCAAAGTTATTGGATAAGCGGATGAAGCCACTAGTCCATTGTGAAAGTCTCGTCAAAAGTAAATGACAAGATCGAAAGATAAAACACCACATACTTCCTCATGAGCTATAAAACATTGACACAAATAAGAGATAATAGCTTTTGAATTGTTTAAAGGTAGCACATGAAGTATTTGCTTGGAATGGCAGAGAAATACCATGTAGTAGGTGTATATGGTGGACACAAGTGGCATAGCGTTTGGCTCAAGGATTTTGGATGCATGAGAAGTATTCCCTCTCGATACAATGTTTAGGCTAGCAAGGTTGTTTAAAGCAAACACAAGTATGAACCGGTACAGCAAAACTCACATAAAATACATATTGAAAGCATTATAAGACTCTATACCGTCTTCATTGTTGTACCTTTTATCATTATATCGAAGCCGATCGCTTGAACCGGCCTCCTCTCCGTCCTTGCCATGGCGGTAAACAGAATGAGCTACCATGTAGTTAACTTCCCGGCGCAGAGCTCTGGTCCGTTTTTCTGAAGGGGTGGACAGATCTACTTGGTCGAGGGCGCCCTTGGCTGTAAAGCCGTTCACCTGATGCCATGGGAACGGGTCTTCGAGAAAGAGCCGATGAGGTCGGCTTCGAGGACTGCCTTGATCTCGTCATGTTTCTTCTTGAGCTCATCAGGCAGATCCTCGTACTTGACCGGAGTGCTTTCCGCCATCTCAGATGTAGATGGCTATGCGGTGGATGTAGAAGATTGTCCCACCGGCGTGCCGTAATGTGTTGACCGCCAAAACCCACCGTCGGGCAGCGACACGTCAGCACTAGTAGAGCCGGGAACAGCCTAGAGCTGCGCCTGGCTGAGACCCTCTCCGAGCGACGGCCCGCAATGCTCTTCCGGTCACACGCGGCGATGCGAAGTGCAAGGCGTGCCACCTGACCTATACCTGGTCGTGAAGGTGATGGGGAATGCCTCGCTTAGTTCCTCGCATGGCATACACGTAAACATTAAATACGAGCCTCGATCGGCTCTCAGAGTTATCCCGTGAATCGGCTCAAAGAGCCGATCCACCCATGATCCGTGCGGGGTGCACGAATACTTGGTGATCCTCGCTTGATCAAGATAAAGCTAATGAGATCTACGACGATTTAGGGTTTTCACCGCATAATCGGATCATCCTACTCCAGGTTGGGCCTCGCGGCCACGCACGGTGCTCATAAGCCGATCCTAAACAAGGCCAAAGAACCAACAATGTAGTTGATCCACGGAACATCCTGTTTAGGACTTGCGAACGCCACCCTACATGCCACCGGATCCTCCCCCTTTGTAAGGCCTAACTATTGCGGATATTAAACTAATCCTTGCAGAGCAAGGAGCAATCGTAACGGATCAGATCTACTAAACGATGAACAAGCAGGTGCCGCCCCCATGCCCGAGATAGGCATGAGGACGGCTAGATATGCAAGGGTTGCACTCACGTAAGCATGTTTATACGAAGAACAATGCTAACCCTAACACATCTATGATAACTACGTTGCCCGCCATCAAAGACGCTTCAAGACGGCAACGCATGAACAACGTGGAGCTTGTGCTGCCTAGATCGCAAGATGCGATCTAGGCAAGCATGTCGCTACCTGATTGAAACCCTCGAGACGAAGGAGTTGGCGATGCGCCGAGATTGGTTTGTTTTGGGGTGAACGTTGTGTTGTTCTTTATTCCATAAACCCTAGGTACATATTTATAGTCCAGGGGACTTTCTAATGTGGGCATGCACCAAACCGTGCACGGGTAAAACTCTAACTTCTAAACTAAGATGCGATCTAATATGTTACATATACACGGGCAATTTAGCCCAACTTGGTATAAAAGGCCGATTCACGTATTTCTTCCATGTATATATCTTCAAACCCATCTTGATCGCGGCCCACCTCTGACTCGGTCAAATTCTGGTGATAACAGCCTCACAGCCTTGATGTCATGCACATCACGAAGAACGTGTGCGAGAGTCTGCTTGGTACCCTCCTGAACATGCCAGAGAAGACCAAAGATGGGCCGAAAGCAAGGTACGACTTGCAATCAATTGGGATCGGGGAGGAGCTTCACGCGGGACGCCCTAATGATGATGATGACGATGACGATGATGAGGCGGAGGACACGCAAAGTCGTCGCAAGGGAAAAAATGCCAAAAAGATTGAATATTACTCGCCCCCCCCCCCGCGTGCTTCACTCTAAGTCGAAGGAGATCGAGCAGCTTTTCGACTGTCTCCTAGGAGTAAAACTTCCCTACGGTTACGCGGGGAAGATAAGCATGTACCTAGACAAAGCGGCGCAGGTTCAGCGGGATGAAGTCTCACGACCGTCACGTGCTGATGACGCAGATACTTCCGGTTGCAATCCGTGGGATCATGGACGCGCACGTCCGTGAAACGCTTTTTGGCCTATGCAACTTTTTCGACGTCATCTCTCGGAAGTCCGTTGGCGTGAGGCAACTTAGAAGGCTACAGGAAGAGATCGTGGTGATACTCGTGCGAGCTTGAGATGTACTTCCCGCCCGCTTTCTTCGACGTTATGGTGCATCTCGTCGGTACATATCGTGGAGGATATCATCCAACCGGGGCCGACGTTCCTGCACAAGCATGATGCCGTTCGAAAGGATGAATGGTGTCATCAAAGGGTATGTTCGCAACGTGGCACGTCCAGACGGAAGCATAGCCAAGGGCTTTTCGACCGAAGAGTGCATCTCCTTCGCACGAGTTATCTAGAAATCGAGAACCCCGTTGGCCTGCCCGTAAACAGGCATCTCGGGAAGCTCGCTGGATGGGGTCACCGCGACGGTAGCCGCGAAATGCATGTCGACTTCAAGGGTCGAATCGCCGACTTTGAAAGAGCAAACCTAGTCGCGCTACAACACATAGACGTGGTCGATCCTTGGGTGGTAGAGCACAAAACCTTCATCGCAAAGACGTACGGCTGATCGGGGCCAACGAGAGGACTGGACGGAGATATAATCAAAGAGCACAACTCAACCTTCACGCGGTGGTTCAAGGACAAGATGCCGACGTACCCTATAGACGAGGATTCTTCTCGTGAAGAAAAACTCATATTCGCCTTGTCACAGGCGCCGAACACAACCTGATGACATTTCAGGCGTACGATATCAACGGCTACACATTCTACACCGAGGAAAAGGACATGAAGAGCGATTATCGAACTCCGGGGTAACGATGGAGTCCTACACCGGTGACGTCAAGCGAGAGATACTACGGAAAGATCGAGGAGATCTCGGGAGCTGAGCTACGCCGGAGAGAATGTGCCGATGTTCCGTGTCGGTGGGCCAAGAACGTCATAAAAGAAGACCGGCATTTCACCACCATGGTTATACCCGAAGCCAAATCCAAGACAGCGGGTGCAAAGGTCACCGCGAAATATGAGCCATGGGTACTAGCTTCCCAAGTGGACCAATGCTTCTTCATTACCGACCCGCAAAAGCCCAGCCGTGTTGTCGTGAGGAGAGGCAAAAGGAGCATCATAGGAATGGATGGAGCCGCCAACGAGCTAGACTTTGACCAAGCACGGAGATCCGAAGATGGAAGATGACGACGACGATGATGAAGAACCATACACAACAAGAAGAAGCAGGACCACCCTACCTAAAGGCCGTCCATTCAAGAGAAGAAGTCTAGGAGTTCCGGGCTAAATTATTCAACCGCGAGAAAGAAGGGCAAGAAGATTGTGAAAAGATAATTATGTATCATTTTCTTTTTTTTGAGATCAATTATGTATCATTTTCTTGTATGAATAATGGATGTCATATTGTTAATCTACACATTGTACCGATCAAAATAGACATATAATTTATATTTTTGGATATTCTACATAATTATAATTATTTATGCCTTTTATGTTGGTGTATTATGCTATTTATTATAGTATTAAATCAATTTAAAAAAAGGGAAAAAATTGGGGCCGCTAGTAGTTCGAACTCGGCCGGCCAGGGTTAACCAAACAGGGGACAGATAGCTAGCCACTGCGGTACGGTGCGGATCTTGTCAATAGTACGAGCCAAATTCTTTTTGACCCTATCCTAAAGTCGTAGTGGCGCACCCGTAGTGGTGCTCCATTGCTAAGCATCACTGTGGCGCACCCCTAGCAGGTGCGCCATTGCTTAGGGGGTCGGGGACTTAGCCATCCCGACCATCTCTTCTTCTCCCCATCCCCATTCCCCCCATTCCCCAATCGATCCTCTCCTCTCCGACGGCGGCCTCCTCTCCGACGCCACCTCCCCGGCGACACGAGCGACGCCCTCACCACCTCGGCGACGCCCTCCTCTCCTCGCCACCCCGGCCCGACCAGATCCCACCCCTCCCGACCGCAGATCATCGGGCGACGGAGAGGCTCCCTCCCGGCGGCGACGAGTACCTCCTCCCTCTTCCCCGCGTCTCCCTCCGCCCCGCCGTCTTCTTTTTCTGGGAGGTACACCCCTTCCCCCGGCCGCCCCTTCCCTCCTTCACCCCTTCTCCCCGGCCGCCCCTCCCCGCCATGACCCAACCCTAACCCTAGAAAAGTTAGGCTTAGTGGAATGATGGAGTTAGGATTAGGACCGTAGGTGTTGAATGAAATGTAAAAACGAATAGCAAAACATCGATAACGGTGTTAGCATCAGCAGTAGGTGTTCATTTTGATGCTAACAGTGTTCATTTTGACTCGTAGGCTTAGTGGAATTTAGTTCTAACTGTCGATGCTAACGGTGTTCATTTTGATGGTTTTAGTAAGTACAAGTTAGGCTATATAAGTTCAAGTATACAGTAAACCAAAACATTCTGTAAACCAATTTAATGTTCCAACTACCTAACACAATAAATAGTATTGCATCATCCAGACTAGTTATAGAGAACATGCACATGAGATAAAGAGGGACTTTGGGACGATGTATGCAAGTTGGGCCCAATACATTGCAACCATATTTCTTGCCCATCTAAGAATTTTTGCCTCTGGTCCCTCCCTATCCAATTGATTAAATTCTTAACTGAAGATTAAAACACGTCCTAGGATACTGGATCATATTGTATGCTTAGTAACTCACAATTGCATGCTATTAAGAGCATTGTTACATGTAAAGTACACTTTAAGCAATAAAAGTCCATTCAAATATTGTTAATGTTAGATAGGTTGCCGCTGTTACTTGGTGTTGTTGCCGTCGCTAGATAGGTTGTCGCTGCTTGGTGTTGTTGTCGCTGCTAGATAGGTTGCCGCCGCTAGATAGGTTGTCGCCGTTAGGTTACATATCCTCTATTTTTAGAACAAATGCATTGTAAAATCATTCATTTTGTTATAGAGCCCATTGGCAAACCTTCAAAATTGGCATTGTAACAAGTGTGAACAAAGAAAGCTTCTCTGTTTGGTATGTAGAGAGTGAGAGAGAGTTGCTTGCCGAACATTGGCATACCGAACATTGTGTGAAAAAAGGGAAAATTAGCATACTGAACATTGCTTTATGCTATCTGATTCTGGCCATAGTCTGTAGTGTCATTTTCCTATGTAAAGTTTCCATTTATTTGATTCCTTTTTAATGCTGATTTTAATGTTGCTAGGTGTGTATGTTGCTGCTACTTCCTGGAACTTGAGCACCTGACCCGATCTTCCTCGACTCCGAGCAACATGCTCACCTCTCTGGCGACTCCACGCGACGCACGGTGAGCTTGCCGCTAGATGCTAGCCGCCGCTTGTTGTTGATGCATGTCGCTAGCTAGCTGTCGCCGCTAGCCGTTGATGCATGCTGCTAGCTGTCGTCTGCTACTAGCCGGTGCCATGTGCATGTGCCATGGTGCTCACTGGTGTATATGAGGAACAATTGTACATGTGCCATGGTGCTCACCTGGTGTATATGGTGACATATTCTTGTGCAGGATCGACGTGAGTTGCCCATTATGGCCGAAATGTTGATTCATTTCCGTTTCGGTGAAAATGGGGCACTCATATGTACATAAATTAGCATAGGTCATGCCCAATTTTGTTAGTGGAATGGATCGTAATATGGTTCAAAAATGTAAACATGTAGGATGGCCGGTCCCGGTGGCCGGCGAGGCGGTCGAGGCCGCGGTCCTCGGGCGCCCCGCGGCCGGGGAAGGGGCCGCCGCGGTGGAGCAGCAAGGGCCCCACGGTCACCGGTCACCCGCATCCTCCTCGTCTTCGCATGAGGAACGCCGCTTCGAGTTCCTCCTCCGCATCGACGACGACCCACTCAAGCATCAATAGGCTACCGGACAAGTTCGCCGAGTTCGCCGACGGCGTCGAGCCGGCGCACTTGCAGCTACGGGAGGCTAGCCGCAACTTCTGCCGCTGGTCCGTGGAGGTCCCGTTCGACGGGCAGGGCAAGATGTACCCGCACACGGGGTGGGACAAGTTCGCCCGTGACCTCCACCTCGAGCCCGGCTGCCAGCTCACCTTCCCCGTACGATGGGGACGGCGAGATGATCAGCCAAGGTGTTCGACGACACCGCCCGCCGTGTGCACTACCCCCACACCGGCGAATCCGGCTCGGACACCGATAGTTAGAACTTAGAGTGTTGTCAACTCTATCTTCGTTGCTTCGTGTTGTTTGAATTCTATATTAAATTGTATGAAGCTACGATGTTAGGTATGATGATGTTATGTCCAAATATCAATCTCTTGTGCATCCTACCTTGCCTCGCTGACACCATCCCGGGATGTTCATATTTGTTTGGACCAACAATGTATGAGGCCCTTGTCATTCCATTTGCTTTAGTATCTCAAAATGCCGATGATTAGAATGTTCGGTCAACCGTACACTCCGGGTGTCGCTAGTGAGCCCGGTGTGATGGCACAAATATGAATCTCTTGTGCATCCTACTCCGGCCTCACTAACGCCATCCCGGGATGTTCATATTTGTTTCGACCAACAATGTATGAGGCACTTATTCCATTTTGTCATTCCATTTGCTTTGAGATTTTCAAAATGCCGATGATTAAAATGCTTGGTCACCGTACACTCGTGGGCGGTGTTAGTGAGCCTCGTGTGATTGCACAAATATCAATCTCTTGTGCATCCTACCTCGGCTCGCTAACTCCGTCCCGAATGTTAATATTTGTTTCGACCAACAATGTATGAGGCATTCCATTTAGTTCATACTAGCTACTTGTTTCTTATTTGAGTT